>NC_060273.1:94097122-94139622 GCF_021613505.1 Equus quagga | reverse complement strand
AAAAAAAAAAAATTCTTTAAAAAATTAATGTTGCAAAATATTTGTAGAATCTTACCTATGCTTCAAAAAACATAAATACTCTTGTATATATATATAGATATATGTATATATGTATGAAACATAATTTATCTTACCATTTCACATTGTAGAGGTTTCTTTTCTAAAAGACTATTAACTTAATGGTACAACTAATGGATAATATGACTTCTTTACCAGTGTTAAAAAAAAATTGTTAAACCAATTAAAGTTCTGACGTTTACTCTACTTGCAAGCTAAAAAGTTAACTGCCAGTTTCATGAATGATGGTAGAAGACACAAGACCACTGGGACATCGAAGAAGGACTTTATTTCTGATGGCTTAGAAAGGAACGGGGTCATGATATTCATCTATGTCTCCCTTGCTCCTCAGGTACCACAGGGCTGAGGCGTAATTGCTCAGCTGGATGCCATACTTGCTGAAAATTTGCATTAGAGCTGAGTCAGCCTCTGAATCTCATATGCTCTTATTAGTCACAGCATCAGTTTATTGATGATGAAAAGACTGATGATCTTGTTGATGACAAACACCACACTGAGAGCTTACTGTGGGCCAAGCTCTGCACTAAATGGTTTTTATTATCTTATGAAATTTTCACAATAACACCATGATGAAGGATCTGTTGATATTCCCAGAGGAGATGATGGAACTTAATCAGAGGGAGCTTAATTAACTTGTGTCCACAGAAAAGGAATCCTAGAAGGTTTGGTTCCAGAACCCATAGTTGTAATCACTCTGCTGAAGTCCTTTCTTTCATGATGGAGTTATTTCTAATCTGGGTACTGTTAGAGACAGTTGGTGAACTTTTTCCTCAAAAGCCTTAAAGATATCCAAACATGTAAGGATCTGTCACTGAAATCACATGAGATTGACAAATTTTACTATTGTGTTTAATTATACTGAGAACTACATGCAAAAATAAATTTCCCATATTGCAGTGAAAGAATGTGTAACATTTGCAAACATCACCTAGGACAGTGATTCTCGAAGTGCAGTCCTTGGACCAGCAACAGTATCAACAGGCAACTTGTTAGAAATGCAAATTTGAAATAAAGCAGAAAAAAATATATATATATATTAAAAAAATGCAAATTTCAGGCACCACCACCACCACTCAATCAAAGATCTGAAAATGTGTCTGTGCAAACTGTTTTAACAAGCCCTCCAGATGATTGTGATGCATGCTCAAGTCCAAGAACCACTGCTGGGGAAAACCTTAGCTGGTTTCTAAAACAGGGAAACCTAAACACATGAATGAGAAGAGAAGCATACCTTATGAAAACAGGGAAATTGATTGAAATTCATACAGAATTGTTACTCTTTCTTTTGCTAAGATTGGCACCTGAGCTAACATCTGTTGCCAATTTTCTTTTCTTTTTTCTTCTCCTCAAAGTCCCCCAGTACCTAGTTGTGTATTTTAGTTGTAGGTCCTTCTGGTTGTGCTATGTGGGTTGCCGTCTCAGTATGGCTTGATGAGTGGTGCCATGTCCACACCCAGGATCCTAACCTGCTAAACACCAGGCCATGGAAGCAGAGCACGCGGACTTAACCACTCAGTCTTGGGGCCAGCCTCAGAGATTGTTACTCTTAGTTCTCTTCCAACAATTTGGCTTAAAGAGTATTCTGATAAGCACACATTTTCACTAGATGTAGATTTGAAAAAGTTCTTTTTTCTTTTTCCTGGAGAATTTAAATGGCCCCAAAGAAAATCCCTACAAATGCAAAATTTGAAATGGCCAGGATACTCTCTCATTTACCCCAGTGAGGCATACCAGTTGACAAATCCCACCTATGGTCACAGAAGTTTCAATCAGCATTTTATACCTCACTCTAAAACATTGTACAAGCCAAACTGTAAGTGAAGTGTAAGTAATAAAGGCATTTTCAGACATTCAACGTCTCAAATACACTCTTTCTCAGAAAACTCCCAGAGGATTTACTCTGCTAAAACAAGGGAGTAGACCAAGAGAAGAGGAAGCCCCAGGAGCCATTGAGCAGAACCTCCAGAGAGCACTGGATGTACATTCCATGAGGGTATTTGTGCAGAAGATCCAGCAAGTAACTGTTCCAGAATGTTTCACAAAGTTGAAGGACTACAGCTGGAATGTCTCAAAGGGAAAATGGGACTGATAGATTATCTGATGTATTTTAATTTGTAGAAAGTGACATTCAAAAAAGTTTTATAGTGCTGTTGAAAAATCAGACAAGACAATCTGGAAATGGGAAGGGGAGAAAATTCCAGAAAATAATACTCATAAACAGAAGAAATGTAATTATGTTAATTACATGTCTTTTTGGGGGAGAAAATTTATGGAACCATAATAAAATAAAGAATCTTGATTTAAATAAATCAGTCCTTCAAAAGACGAGAGGATGTAAGTTTGCAAAATGAAATAAGGGAAATCTGTGTGTTTGTGCAGGCACATGTACATACAAAAGTGTTTATGTAAATATTGTGAGGGAGTAGTCAGAAAATAAATCCTCATCTTCCATCACAGAAAATCAGAAAGTGATGCAAAGATTAATTAATAAATTGCTACAATAGCACATTATCCAAACATGTAACAATAAGTGCCAAAAAGACTAAAAAAGTTGAAAACAGTTACTTTTATTATAAAACTTTTAATATTTTCATAGTTTTATATACAATTATTTGAATTACTATGATTTCCTTTGATGAAAATAAAATTCACAGCAAAAATATCAAGTAAAAGGGACCAAATTACCCACTGGCCTAAAACAACTAAAAGATATGGACAAAATATATGAAATAACAACACTCAAAACACCAGGCAGTGAAAACCAGTGATCCTTGAGAGACAGGAAACTAATGAAGTAAGCCTCACACTGCTCCCTCCTACTGCCTGGAGAAAGTTCCAAGGCCAAGGCGTGGGGAGGGAAAACCCAGCGAGAGGCTGCCTGACAACCTGAGTTGAGGAGACAGAGTTGGGAGCTCAAAGAATCTAAGAAATTTGTTTGTAAGGCCCAGCAACGAGAAAGGAGAGCTGCCCACAGAGAGGAGTCTGGAGATCCACAGAGGGTCCCACTCAAATTTTCAGCTGAGCACTAGCTAGGGAATACATGCGATGAAAATAATCAGTGCTGGGAAATCAATTACACCCTGAAAGCACTAGAGGGAGTAGCATCTGTAGTTCACACAGGGCTGTGAAAAATGCCTGTACCTAATAACCAGAGTGTAAAACTCATAAATCAATAGGCAGTGATTACAGGACTAAGAATTGCCTTTCCTAAATGGACGGAAGAGGTAATTTAACAAATAAAATTATAAAATAATTTTATAAAATAGATGGAAGGGGTAATTTTTGGGAAAGAGAAGGAAAATCAGATAGATGATATCTTTTGCCTTCATCAAATATTCAAGGAATACTATATACAATAACACACATGGTACTTGTCCTCATAAATGTTAGAGTCTAGCTTTTTTGTTCAAAGTTCCAAAATGTAGGTATACAAAAATATTCGTTGAATGATGTGCATTATTACCAGTGAGTGGCTTGTACTGTTTGCTGCAGTGTATCAGAGCCTCTAATTGTTGCCTGGTACAAAGTGACTTGCCCATATAATTTGTTATCACTACTCTCTTTACTGGAAGAATAAATTCAGAGTAAGTATGTGGATGCATTTTATGTACACATTTTATGAATACATTTTACATTATGGAGTTGATGCTCAAGCACCAAAATTAGTAAACATTATTATATATATAATATATTTTGTTGTGGAGCTTTTATAATATATATACAGATAGTTATAGAGCTTTCCCGTGAATGACTTATCTTTCTCTTCGATTTAAGTTATCTCAAATTGTGTCTGGTTTTAAAACATTGATTTTTTTTAAGATTGTTTTGTTTGTATTGATAAAATAAAATTTGAAATTGGGGAAATTATTAAGATTTCCCTTTTCATATGTATTCCATCCATCGCAGATCATTTTGAAAAATGAACCTGTATTGTCTCGTTATGGTTGTATTTATTCAAAATTGAATGCTATTTAAACATCATTTTGACACAGAAATTAAGATAAATGTAACACTTCCCATAATTAATTTTTTAAACAAAGGTAGATAAAATTGTTTAAACTAGAATACAGCAAACTTACTTTTGTTTTAAATAATTGGTCATCCACACTCACCACACAACTCAGTTTCTTTTAATCAGCAGTTTTTGAATGCCTTTTTCGGACTGATACTGGGCTTGATATGAGGGAAGTGAAGAGGAAGAGAGTACAGTCAGTCCACGATCTTGAAAAGTCCATAATTGACCTCATGGGGGTTCAGTTAATGAATAAAGAAAGAACAGAATAAAATTATAATATCACATACATTCATCAATTCTACATATAGTTGTTGAGCACAGTGGGGAGACACATGTGAATGAAACTAGGAGGAATTTCCACACCCCATAAACCAAATTCAGCTGGTGGAGGTGGGACATATTAACCAAAGACAGCACAGAGAAATGTGAAAAGGCAAATGTTGAAATTGTGGTTAAGGAGAGAGAAAGGGTATTATAAGATCTTGTAATGGGGGATGGCTTTGAGGCAGAGTTCTAGTCAGATAGATCAGAAAAAGCTTCAGCACAGATGAGAAGAAAGGCAGTAACTAAGCAAGTAAGGAAAGGAAAACCTCCAGGCAGAGGAAAACTGTCCAAAGGTAAGAGGGGCTTGAAGAGCATGAGAGACAGAGACATGGTCAGTCTGGAGGAGTCAAGAAGTTGCTGGGGAAACAAGACAAAGAAAATAAAAGAGAGCAGGGTTGCCCTAGTAGCATAGTGGTTAAGTTCTCATGCTCTACTTCAGAGGCCCGGGGTTCACGGGTTTGGATCCCAGGTGCAGACTTATGTACTGCTTGCCAAGCCATGCTGTGCCAGGCATCCCACATGGAAAGTGGAGGAAGGTGGGCATGGATGTTAGCTCAGAGCCAATCTTCCACAGCAAAATGAGGAGGATTGAGAGCAGATGTTAGCTCAGGGCTAATCTTTCTCAAAAAAAAAAAAAAAAGGTTGGGGAGCAGTTCACTGGGAAGAACACAGCTAAAAGGCAGAGAATGATGAGGTTCCTGGAGGTAATCAATACTTCCGCAGGAGCAGGGTGGGTAACTGCTGGATGGAGTATCACTAAACAGAAGTGCAGCTGAGCCCGAGAGTCAGGTGAGGAAATGAAGACAACAGGTGGAGGAAATCTTTTGAATGATCTTGTGAAGAAACAAAGAGAGGTTAGCTGAAGAGTGATGAGAGTTTAAATTGTGTTTTGTTTTGTTTTTTGTGGGAGAGCCTTGAGTGTAATTAAAAATAATGGGATAACTGTGAGTACTTAGGAAATAAGGGATTTATAGTATAAGATCTGTAAGAAGGCAGGGGACAATAAAATAATCAGTCTTAGATGAGAAGATAGATAGAGACTATTTTTACAAAAAGGGGAATAGGATGGAAAAATATGTGGGTTGGTTTTATTTTTGATATCAAGAAAATGACAGATTGCCAGTATGTGTCTTGAAATAGATGGCGAAGTCAGGAGCTAAGAGCTGGGGTTATGGTGAATTGAATGCTCAAGGAAAGAGTGAAAATTTTGAGATAGAAATAGTCAATATACATGCATAGGAGCACAGTTGATCAGTAGCCATAGATTAGTAGACACTGTGGAGACCCATTTGAAGTTGGTGATCATGAATTAATTGTGGATCCAATCTGACCCTTCTCTGACTTTCTCCAACAATCATCATTGCTTAGCTTCAGGCATATAGAAAGCAGGTTTTCAGTCAACAGATAATAAGCCACCTACAGCAAAGTTAGAGAGAAGAAGGAAAGTAGAAATGCTAACAAGTTGGAATCCACAGAAATGACAACTGCTCAGATGCTATCTGAGAAGGAGAAAAACAGTCCAGAGTGACTCCAAGATGTTATTCATTGTGATAAGGAGCAAAGAGTAAAGGTAGAGATAGCATTACACTGGAGGAAAGAAATGAGATCTCCTTTGGAGATGCTGATTTTAATCTTTTTATGGGATAGTGGAGTGGCAATACTTAGGAGAATGCTGAGTCAAATGAATCTAAGGACAGAAGAATAATCTAATCTGATGACACCTTTTTGTTTTGGTGAAGAAGATTGGTCCTGAGCTAACATCTGTGCCAATCCTCCTCTATTGTGTATGTGGGATGCCACCAAAGCAAGGCTTGATGAGTGATGTGTAGGCCCATGCCTGGGATCCAGGCCCATGAACGCCGGGCTGCCAAAGCAGCGCACACTAACTTAACCACTAGGCCACCGGGCTGGCCCTTCTGATAACACCTATTTGTCAAACATTAACTCAGAGTAAGTTTTTGATGTAGAGTGATAAAATAAGCCTACCAAGGAAGAAATTTGACTGTAATCTATTCCACCAAGTAAATTGAAATAAAAAGATATGAGAGTTTCAGAGTATCCAATAAATTTGTCCTAAAATAACATTCACTTGTTGGAAAAGAAACTGATATGTAAATCTCTATTTCTTCAGCCAAAAAATGTATTTATGGAAAATATTTAAACACGACTTAAAAATACACCTCATAAACACACTAAAATATAATTTTCTACATATATTTTCTATAAACGTGCAAAACTAGAAAAGCGTGTACACATTTGAAAAGAAATACAGATTACATAGGTGCTCTTTTTCATCAAGGCTCCCTTTAAAGCTACCCTTAAATTAAGTACTCTTCTTCAAAATCAAGTTTCGATTAAGATTCTAATTTTCCTAATGAATCAAGTATTTTGTTTTCCCTGATTTGAATAAGTAGTCCAGATCAAATTTATTTCTGATGAAAACAGTTTCTCACACAGTTGCTAGTTTGCTTACTTATTGTCTAATGTATATATTTACTAAAGTATGATTTTCATAATTAAATTATTATATAATGCTGCACAAGCATTCAGACTACTGCATTTTAAAATTTTTAATGTTATATTTTAGGGTTTAATTGACAAGTTTAGTTTCCAGAAGATAGCTCTATCTTTGAAGTGACAGTAATGATAGTAGCCAAGCCTTCTAGAGACAGGGCAGAACGTTCCTACACTTTAGGCATAACCGTGGTATTTAATATTTAGTGATAACAATATGCTCTATCAGGTTTTGCCAAATTCTCCTTCTATTCGTAATGTTAACCTGAAAATAAAGAACCAAAATGAGAGGCAGAGAGGTGTTTACTTTGGTATCAAAGAATTTCAATTCCGGGAGCACAGATTCAGGTAGAAATCCAAATAGTGTCCTGCTAAGGAGTCAAAGTCAGGGGCTTTTAAAGATAAAGAAGGGAGGTTTGTATTACAAAGAATATTAATTGGGTTTGGCAGCAGAAAGCTAATCTTGACTAACTACAACTGGTTTCTCAGGCTAGCTAGAGGGAGACAAAAGTCCTTCCGTGACTAGCTCAGGTTTCTTGCAGCCCCGCTCAGTTCAAAAGTTCATGTTCTGCTCCATGACAACATCTATAAGACCAGTTTCCTTCAATGCTTCCCAGGTCCATTTGAAAGCCCTTAGACATAAATGACTTCATTTTGTTGCACATTTCACAGTAATAATTTTGGGGAAATTTTTAATTTGCTGATTTCCCACTTAATATTTTAATATTAAGGCTAATACAGTTAAGAACTGAACCAGTTAATAGAGTGCATTCCCTTTTCAAATCAGTGCATTGCAGTACTTTTGCTAAAATTCTCTTTCTGACTATTTTGATTTGAGAGTTAGATGAAGATTAGTGAAAATTTGCATTTAACTTTGAGAAAAGACTTCCTTAATTACAAGAAACATATACACACATTCACACATGCAAATCCCAGATACTTCACTGTAAGTTTGATTTTACTGAGATCACCAGTAGCTTTTTCTGGAATGGGAAATTTCAAGACAGTGGGTAATTAATCTGAGGTTCATAATAATGTAGAACTAGTATGCACCATTCACTATCTTCAAGTACAAAACAAACCCAAACAATCAATTTAATTGTCAAATGCTTATAACTCAGAAACTCTATTTCTGTGTCTCAAGAAGCCATTTCCTCTAACCTATTACAACTTCCAGCAGTTTAAGGATAAGACTCTTTGGTCTGCTTACTCAATCAAAAAAATTTAGTTCTGACAATTATTATGTCACATAAGTATCTGAAAATTTTGCTTAGTCTGCCAACTTGCTCTTAAGGGAGAAAACTTTCTCTCATATCCTCAAGCTGCCAGTGGGAGCTGCAGCAGTGCTTAGAGCAAATGAAGAAAGAAAACATTGTTCTCCTCAGCTGCAAGGAGTCAGTCCTGGCTCCTCTCACCACTTGCTGCGGGCCAGAACTTAAATGTGGCCCAAGGAAGATGGAGGGCTCCCCCAATCTGCTGTCATCACTGGAAGAGTATTTCTACTCTTGGTTTTCTTTCAGGTCTGTTTATCCTGCCCCTGATAAGTTTCAATATCCCAATCCTCAGAGGAGACTCAGAGGGGAGGGTGAGTCCCTCCATTGCCATCGTCAAGGCTTGCGTTAGTATGTACCCCAGAGATAATCTCTCATGATCTGAGAGGACAGTACAATCCTATTGCCACAGGACCCACAGCAAATAACTCAAGATGGGCACAGGTCTTGGTTATTTTTTTCTTATATTTAGATGTCTTGTATAAACGTAAAAGCTTTTTTTCCTCTCTGACCATAGTTTCGTTTTTGAAAGTTATTGGTATGTTTGCTGGAAGGTGGGCCTCAGAGTGCAAGTTAAGGAAACACTGTTTTGACTTTCATGGAGATTCAAGTCATCCAAGTGACAATGGAAGATGTTAAAGACAAATACAGAAGGCTACATATCTGTGAACAAAGTTTAGGCTTTTAACGCTGAGTAGACTAGATTTTCTCGAGTAATCAAAGACCTGATGAATACAACAGGAAGCACAGTAAATTATTTGGTAAGATGCCAAATCTTTACTGTCTGGGCAGATTAGTTAAAAGCTAAAGAAAAATCTTTGTTTACAATTTCATATTAAGAGTAGACCAATAATCTAAGAAGACTTCATCCTTTTGCAAAGAGAAAACCAAATGCCAATTTTACACCTGTGTAATTTTGATATTTACTCACTTTTTAAAAAAAAAACCTCAAGTAAATCCATTCCAATCTGAGCCAGCTTGATCATATGTAAAATTTCTTTCCCAAGATTCCTTTTCCACAAACCTACAACTTTTTATATCTTTGCAGATTTTGTCCTATGTTTTTCCTCTTTTTCATTCTGGAACAATTAATCGTTTTTCTTTCTTTTCTTTCACCCTTATTATTTCTAAGTAGTTGTAATGACATATATTGATTAGAATTCTTAACCCCTCAGAATCCTTAACTCCTAGGGAAAACTAAGAAGTAAGTCATGTGGACTGTCTATTACACTAGCATCCTGTGGATTGGCAAATTTACAAATACATTTCATAATTCCTAGAAGTATATTCTTCCTTGTAGTAAATTTTATAGTATGACACAAAACATGTTTACTAATTGATCCAAATATCATTAGTTCCTCTGTAAATGGAAGCCAAAGGTGGATAAACCTGGAATCAGTAATTAATACTTCGGTATCTTCTCTTATTTGGAAATAGTCTAGATATTCGATGAATATACAGCATTTAATTTATCTCATTCTATCTTTAAGACTTCAACTTACCAAAAAGATTTGGGAAATTATTTTTAAGTAGACATAACATAAAGCATAATTATTGTTGAAAAGTTCATTATAAACTTTTATCTTACATCTATTTAATCTATTTGTTCTTAGCAATTATGTTTAGTCATAAAAATTTCACAAGGCATTAAACAGCTAACTATCATCTTAAGTTATTTTTCTTGCTGACAAGTTCTGTAACAGAGATAACATGAGCTTATTTAACTTTTAGTAAATCTAGGTAGAACAAAAGTTGTATGTTTGCATTATATTTAATACTGATAGCTTTAAAGACATGCCTGTTTTAATTAGACAAACAAACTCAAACTAGCTTTCATTTATCAAAGATTATCCTAAATCATGAGAACTTGAAAAACATTTGGATTATTTTTTATATTTCTGAGAGTGAGCTTAATTTACACAGTACTTCTTTATATTCAAGTCAATTAAATAGAGTTCTTTACAAATTAGTTATGGCAATATCGTCCAAAGGTAGAAAAATATCACACATCTATGGTATATATACATAGACTTACACAAACATACAGACGGAAACAAAAAACTTATAGTTTTTGTTTTAAAATTTTAGCCATGAGACAGGTACAATAATGTCCAATGCAGTTTATAAAAGGACAGCTGGATGCAAATTGTGTTTCTGGCAGATGAAATAAGTTACTGTTACCTGCTCAGATGGCTTAAACTTTTTGCTAAAATTTGTGTGAAGATTTTTAAGATGTTTTCATTCACTACTTTCCAAATATCTTTTCCTGGTTTTTCCCCCCCATAAATTTCAGTTTCCTCTTGGCTGTATAAGGGAAAAACAGTTAACTAGAGAATCCCTGGGAGTCCCATCAACCCGGGAAGGAACCCATTTGGGGTCCTCCTTTGAAGATAGATTTCGGGGGCACCTATAAGGCCACTAACCTGGTGGTTTTGTTTATGGTCTTGTAGTCTCTTCAGAGTGAAAAGGCTGTTCAGATAGAGAATTAGTAGACTCTGGGTACTCAGGTAAAGGAGGATAGAATAGACTAGGAGGAAACACGTCAGACATATAGTCTTTTATTTCAGGTACCTCAAGTGTCTTTAATTTTTTGTCAGCCTTTTGCAATAATCTTTCAGTTGAGGTATTTTGAAATCTTGAAGACTTTTGGAGGCTACTAAATGCCAATTAAAATAGGTGTCCCATTCTGTTTGTTTGTTT
The DNA here is from genome assembly GCF_021613505.1 of Equus quagga. NCBI lineage: Eukaryota > Metazoa > Chordata > Mammalia > Perissodactyla > Equidae > Equus > Equus quagga. The sequence continues at coordinate 94,128,720 of NC_060273.1, read as the reverse complement.
TGGGAGGTCTTACTTTCAAGTGCACTTCTTAAATGAACTATCTTGTTTAATTGGAACACTCCTCGTAATGACCATTGTAATTCTAGGTTGTCTTGGTAAGGTTTTGCCATTTTTGTAGATATCTACAGCTTCTGGGACCACTGTTCTTAGACATAAATAAGCAGGTGTGCTGGAAGCTGGTGCACCTAATTCTTTATAACTTAAGGATCCCATTTCTTTAGATAAGTTTTGGGTCTCTTGGAGCAAAATTAATATCCAGGAGGGATGTGCTGCTGAGTTGGGGATTTTGCAATGTTTTACAGTGTACCTCATTGTGTGGAAATTTGCTTGAGTACGGTGGGTGACCTACTGTTAATCTAACCAATTTGGTGACCAACTTATCCTAGCATGGAAGTCTTATAGTTAGCTGGTGAGTGCTCTAACAGCTTTTAAGTACTCAACCAGTGCCCACCAATTGTTCAGCTTTGGCTTCCCAGATTCCCATTAGCAATACATCAATTACTCCTTTCATGAGGATATTTCTTTATAGTGGCAGACATCATAATGGCTTTTAATAGTCCAACTAGTGCCTATAGATTGTCCCCAACTTACAATGGTTTGATCTACATTTTTTGACTTTACGATGCTGTGAAAGTGATATGCATTTAGTAGAAACCATATATCAAAGTTTGAATTTTGATTTTTTCCCATGCTAGTGATATGCAGTATGATCCTCTCCCATGATGCTGGATAGTGGCAGTCTGACTCCCACTGCTGACTACAGCTCCCAGTCAGCAACGTGATCACGAGGGTGAACAACCTTCTGTACCCACACAACGATTCTGTTTTTCACTTTCAGTATTCAACAAATTATAATGAGATATTCAACACTTTATTATAAAATAGGCTTTGCGTTGGATGATTTTGCCCGACTATAGGCGAATGTAATTGTTCTGAGCTTATGTAAAGTAAGCTAGGCTGAGCTATGATGTTTGGTAGGTTAGGCATATTAAATGCATTTTTGACGTGGTATTTTCAATTTATGATGGATTTATCGGAATGTAACCCCATCATAAGTGGAGGAAGATCAGTACTTAGATTTAGATGTGCCATTGGTCAAAAAAGTTTTTAATTTCTTGACTTAATTTATTCCCTCAAGTCCCCAACTGGTTTATGCTATGGACTTACCTCGAGGCTTTGTGAGTGTCCTAATGGCTGCCATTTAGCTTTCTTTAGATTGAGGGGTACTCATTATTTTCCATTGAAATGATCCTCCCCAATTCAACCAGGCTTACTGTTTCTGCCTGCCTGTGCACAGTTCCTGAGGCCTGTCAGGACTTCCCAAAGGCACTTACCTGTAGATGGGGTCAGCCACAAACCTAGATGCTGTGCCTCACTAAGTCTCACCATGAAAATGTGGAGTCTCTCACTCCACAGTTTCCACCCTATGAAAACTCTGCACATTCTCACACCCTAATTTTCACCTTGTGAAAAATCTAGGGTCTCTTCCACCCCGTATTTCTACCCAGACAGATTAGTACAAACAAACTTGAAGAGCACAGAACTTAAAATAAGTGGAGCTTGATTCAAGGGAAGCTTACTGGAGATCCCAGAGAGCAGCTGCAGTCACAGCCAACCAAAAGGACTCAATGAGTACTTTCATCTTTGTCTAGGAGCCAGCCCCAGAATCTTCAGCAGCTGTCTTCAGGAAGCATTTCATTGCCAAAACTATCAAGTGACAAAACTAAAAGAATTTAGTAATGAGTTTTATGTCTTTTATTCAAGGGAAACCATAGCTTGGTGAAATACAGTGCCTCATAAGCTGTGGAACACTGTCCTGGAGGGATTCAGGGCAGGAGTGAGTTTTACAGATGTTAGAAGAGGCAATAGGGAAACAAGGCATAATTGACTAGGAGATCAGGTATTTCCTTACTAGGTTAGCAGGTCCTATTTTCTAGGGGAAGTTAAGCTAGCTAAAGCTGAGTTGGTGGATTGTGATTGGCATGTGTTACGTTTCCTTGACAGGTGTTTCCTGTAAGTGCAGACTGACAGGTTTAGATATGTGATGTGGGCTACGCTACTGGAGTAGTCTACATTTTGTGGGTTGTGATTGTTAATGCAAATAATCAATAATCATTCTATAGTAGAGTTTTATTCGAGCCAAGCTGAGGACTATAGCCTGGGAGCACAGCCTTGACAAAGGAAGGATGCACTTCAGAGAAGAGTGGTTTTCAGCACAGTTATATACCAATTCCAAACAAAGAGACATATATCAAGCATGGCAGCGGTACATTCTTTCAAGGGTTCAAGGACATATTTTGTAACACAACAGCATGCACACAGTGAGTCAACAAGGCCTTGGCACTGTAGGAAAGGAGGCATTCAGTTTTATCTTTAAAGAGTGCTGGAGTCAAACAAATGGAGGCATGAATTTTTTATCTTCAAAGAGTACATTCTTTAGGGTAATCACTAAAGCAGATGTACAATGTATGTTTGACAAGCCCTAAGTCAGGCTTCGTTGGTTCAAATAAACTCAGACCAAATCAGGTTCCAAGCAAAATGTCTTCCCCATATACTTGAAAATTTAAAACTTCATATATAAGATATATGAATTAACTTTATCAGGTCCCATGTGCAGAAGATCCTCTGATGATGCTCAGTGCTCTTTTAATCTCTAGCACCTGATTATTTATCCTAAGAAAATATTGCAGTGCGTTTGGAGTATATGTCATATCTAAAAGATACATGATTTTTCAGTGAGATACAGAAAGTTATAGAAAGTTATTGTACTGCACTACAAAGTTTTAGGAAAATCAGCGTACTGACATCACAACAGAAAGGAGGCTCAGAATTTTTAGGAAGTATTTCCTCTGAAAGACACATCAGATATCAGACTTTTACTGAAGCAGCATACTTATGCTTTGGAAAGACTCATATATCAAAGGGAGAAAGTTGAAACTGAACTTTCAAGGAGTTAGAATCATATTTATTGACTTAATTGTAATTGTTTTCTTAAGCTTTCCTATGCTTTGAATAGGTGCACATGTGAGAGGATGGTTGGACACAGTGTTAAATATTTCTACGTTTGGCAAGAGCACCAAAAGATTATGCCTCCTTTTCTAGGACAAGCTTCACACCTTGCAGAGCAATTCCAATATCAAGGCTGATCATCTGTTCAGAGATGACGATTAAACTCACAGACCGAATCTGATAAACATTTGTAAGTGTTTAGCCTCTCCTGAATAGCTTTCAGAGCTAGCTAAATCATTTCTCCAAATAGTAATTGTTTCAATGTCCCAAGACATTAAAGGCTATTAAAGTCTAATGACCCAAGTTTTGTTTTTGCTGTAAATGTGGAAACTTTTTTTTGATGCACTAACTTTTTCTTTATTAGTGTTTAGCTGGCTACCAGATTAACAAAATACACAATTATATCTATGTAAAGAGCACAAATCAAATAAATTCAGTAAAATTGTAGGTTTGAAAAATTATATTTTTGCTTATTATTGACTTTACTGAAAATGTTTTATATAGCCCAGATAAGTCGTTTTCACGTACAAATGAAAGAGGTAAGGGCATCATTAAGTGATATGAACACCCACTGTAGCAATCCTGTTATCGTGGTTTATTTTACTAATAAGATTTGCAGTCTGTACTTTACTAGAGATTTTTGCCCTTTACCTGGTAAAACACTTTGTCACAATCATGAAAAAGTGGTATCTACTGGATATGATTTTCAGGCAATTATCTGTCTTATTAGAGCGCAAATATGGTGAAGACTTTCTCATTTGCAACTTTTCATCTCTATGGAACTCTGTTGTTCTTCCCGTGAAAAGACAATATTATGAATTGTACTTAGACAATTAAAACTTAAAAGACAACATGGCAGAAGATAAATGAGAAAAACCTAATTTTGGTAATGATAATTACACTAGAAATCCTTTTAAATGCTGTTTTTACTATGGTAAAGTATAGATATTTTAACTTTTCATGTACCATTAGCTCAAATATTGTCCCAACTAAAGAGGAAGTCGACTAGAGAAATAGAAATAAAATTATCCTATTATTAATGAAAGTAATAATTTGACAAGGGCAAAAAACATGGAGTTCAAACTAAACGCTACACTTCTGCATTTGTTCTGGGCAAAATAATAAGGAAAAAATGCATATTTATTTGTTTTTTTATGAGTTCAACATTTAAAGTCTCACTAATCAAATTATCAAGTCAAGACAAACTACACTCTAATTATATCCATCGTTTAAGTAGCACTGATAGAGAAGAACAGACAACAAATTTGATGTTTAACTTTAATTGTAAGGTATATTTATTAAAAATACAGTTATATATAACTTTTAGAGCATCTTCTAAATCTTAATGGACTATTTAATTTGAATGCTAATTACACTGTCTTAAGTTTGTATAATATTTTTCCTTATCATTCATTATTTTTATGTTTGGAGAAAGAAAGCATAAGGAATATCACTTTTAGACAAATTCGTTCATTTTTTTCAATTACTTATTGTTATTTATTCAAGAAACACTTACTTAATTTTTACCATTTGGCAGTCATCACATTAAAGGTTGAATATATGTTGATGAAATAGAAAAGAAAATGCTGTCATTTAAAGTATCTGACAAATCCATTATAATGATAAAGTGAAATAATTTTAATACAAAAGAAATTCCAGTAATTCTTTTTTTTTTAGGAAGATCAGACCTGAGCTAACATCTGCCAATCCTCCTCTGCTTGTTCAGGAAGACTAGCCCTGAGGTAACATTCGTGCCCATCTTCCTCTACTTTATATGTGAGACGCCTGCCACATGGCTTGATGAGCGGTGCCATGTGCGCACCAGGGATCTGAATGGGCAGACCCCAGGCTGCCAAAGTGGAAGATGCACACTTAACCGCTGGGCCAGTAGGCCGGCCCCTCAGTAATTCTTGATCAATTCAGTTTTAGTTAGTGATCAAAAAACACTACTTTGTCTGACAGAAGAAATACAAACAAGTAGTCAATGAAATTTTACTCTGGTGTTGAATGAGCCATAATTGACTTTTTGTGTGCAAGTTTGCATTTTTGGTAACTGGTTCAGCTTGTAATAATCAGGAAAAACTGACTATTGTTACATGCGGAAACTCCAATTTTAAAGAGTGTCTAAAAATCTAGACTTGCTTCCAAAGCCACATTCATTCTAAGAACATGAAAATTTCTAACATACGGTACAACTCCTAAACATATTAGTTTAGGTTAACATTGAAAATCAACGCTAACAATGACCATTTTTCAGTGTATGAAAATCTTCCAGCAGGAACTGAGAAAACAATACAAATTGAAGAATTCTGAAGAGGGAACTTTCCTGAGTCCGAAGGTGGGGAAACCTGGTATTGAGATAGCCACATATTTAATGGGCCTTAATGTCCAGGTCCAATGGAATCAAATCACGAACATTTCAGTGAAAATTCCCACCATGTCTTCATTGGACTGTGGTTCTTCTGGAATTTCTGAGTTGAAAATAATAGCTGTGTGGACATCAACTAAAACTGAAGAGAGCAATTAGCTAAAAATGGCCTGGAAATCGTATGTATTTAAGCATTTTGTTATTAACCTTTCTTTAGACCTGTATTCTCTCCCTATACAGCGTGTCCATTGGGATAGCCTACGACAATCAGAAATGTAATTGGCCCAATGGTCCCATTTCAGTTAGACAGTAATGTAGCAAAATGCTCTTGTAAATACCATGGAATAAATGTCTCTATTTGCTGCTTTTACCAACAGAAAACAGCATGGGTATATATACACACACACATATACACACACATATATCTTATTGTTCTATATATGTAAACATACGTATTTGTTTATATATAAATGTAAACATATATGTTTATAAATAGATATGTGTTATTTGTATATTTGTGTTTATCCAGAGACAAATCTACAGAATAGGAAAAGAAGAAATTTTAAAAATTGAATTCATTATTACTTCTCAACTCTGTAATTTACCCTATAATCTTTCCAGGCCTCCAGAATTAGAGTAACATTAAACATACTAGTTTTTTATGTGTTTTATTCTTTTTTTCTTTCTGAGTTAATTCCTCAAATGTATGGCTATAACCCTAACTAATTTAATTCGTCATAAACACAAACTGGATATACTAAAATGTACTTCTTGGGTTGGTCAACAGCAGAATATCATAAAAACAGAACTGAATGGATTGCTAAAATTTGTTTCATTTACTTTTACCATAGAAACAGTAAAGAGTGAATTTTTAAGAGAATGATTATCAATAATGTCTTTGAATTTAAAAATTAGGAAAAGAGAATTAAATAAAAAAGTAATTAGTGTCTATGCATGTTGTGAAATTTCCCTCATTTAAACTTAATAGAATTGAAGAAAAAGAAATGGAAAAAAGTCATCTAAACTAAAACAGGGAATACTTCCAGGCTTATGGCACAAATACACAAGTTATAATAGAGTTTGGAGCAAACTGAAGAAGACAGCAGAAATGATACAGAACTCCCTGACTCAAAGGCATGGTAAAGTTTGTGGGGAGAAATTCCAAAAGACCCTACAAAAGTTTTCTAACATGGAGGAATCAGAATTGTAGGTGTAAGTATGTTTTACAAAAGATATAGTTTAATATTTTTTCAATCTATTTCATCAGGGCACATTAATACAGGACAAAAAGAAAGCCTACCAGGCTGCACACCACCATTTTTGCCCAAACACCTAGATCTCTATATTACAAAGAGAAGGTTGGATAGTAAGTTGGAGAGGAGGTAACTTGTAAACACTCTATATATCAAAATTATAGTAACAGATGAGAAAAAAGTTTTGGACTGGAGAGTTGATAAAATGCATTGAAAGTGAATTCTCATTGTCATCTCACCACAAAGTGAGACAAGGCACACCCACCGCTTTGTGGATGCAAAGAAGTGGAGATGTTCAACCAATTTTGATATAATTTAGAGAAACTCAAAGAAAAATTTCACAGACTACCATTACCCCTATCCATAAGTTCTCCCCTCCTCTCACAAGCAGCTGCATATCTGAATAATGACTATACAACTGACATTCTTCAGTAAAATTCCTTGGCATATTCAATCAACACCCAAGTAAATAGGTAGAGAGTCAGGAAGAGTCCACATATGTGATTTTCAAAGAGATAGCTTATCTAGATATTTGTTGCTTCTGAACAAAAATGAATAAAACCCGGCTGGCCCAGTGGCACAGCAGTTAAGTGCACACGTTCCACTTCTCAGTGGCCAAGGGTTTGTGGGTTCAGATCCCTGGTGCGGACATGGCACTGCTTGGTACGCCATGCTGTGGTAGGCGTCCCACATATAAACTAGAGGAAGATAGGCACGGATGTTAGCTCAGGGCCAGTCTTCTTCAGCAAAACAAGGAGGATTGGCAGCAGATGTAAGCTCAGGGTTAATCTTCCTCAAAAAGAAAAAAAAGAATAAAACATAAGTGAAAACTATGGAATCATTTTCTAGAAAGGGAGAAAAGAGGAGAGAAGGAGGAAGAGTAGGAAGAGGAGAAAAAGAAAAAAAAATCCTAGCAAAGGATAAACTTTGAATGTGCTTTAGAAAAGGAGTTAATCTAGAAATTAGAAGAGAATTTTTAAACAATCTGTATTCTTCCACCACTGTCATCCCCCTAGTTAATTTGAAGAAAATGTGAATGCTGAAATATTAGATAATAGGAAAACTGAATGGAAAAGCGACAGATAATGAAGAAAATTATTAAGGAGAAAGATCAGCAATGTCTGGGTCAAAAAACAATCCAACAATTGCAGACTATCTAGACAAAATGAATAATTAGAAGACCATAATTAAAATTAAAACAAAAAAAATGAATGTGATGTAGACAAAGCACATTTAAAAAATTCACAGCCCTCGTGCGCTCCGCTGCAGGCGGCCCAGTGTTTCATTGGTTCGAATCCTGGCGCGGACATAGCACTGCTCATCAAACCACGCTGAGGCAGTGTCCCACATGCCACAACTAGAAGGACCCACAACAAAGAATATACAACTATGTACCCGGGGGGCTTTGGGGATAAAAACGAAAAGAATAAAATCTTAAACAAATAAAATCTTAAAAAAAAAAAAATTCACGGCCCTAATTTTCCTGGTGATTACAGAGGGATAAAAGTATACAAGTTTGAACTTCAACTCAAGATGATGGAAAAATAATGGTACTCAAAACCAAATAAAAGAAATAAGAATGAATGAATAAATATTGAGAAAGAGTTTAATGAACGAAAATATCAGGACAATTTATAAACAACACCTAGAACTGGAAATCAGTAAAATAGATGACACAGTGGATACAATGTAAAAAGAATGAACAACTATGTAAAATTAAGAATAACAAGTAAAAGTAAAAAGAAACCTTTTTTAAAAGAAATTAAAAGTGTTAAAGAATATCGCATTTCCAGCAGTAAGAAGTAGGGTTGGCTCGACCACAAAGGGGCAGTGGGAGAGAATTTGGAGGGTGATAGGATTGGTCTATATCATGACCATGGTGATGGACACATTAATATATGCATTTTTCAGAATTCATAGAAGTCTAACAGCATACTGGATTTTATCGTATATAAAGTTATGAAAAATTCAACAAGTTGTGAGGAGAACCCAAAATGGAATACTAACTATAAAAATTTAGACTTATTGTATTACAAATAAATAACAAAACCACATTAACAGAAGTTGGGAAGAAAAGGATGAACCTAATTTGCTTGGGAAGACATTATTTTGACTGCATCCTGTGAAACTAAAACCAAGGAGGCAAGAATAAAACAGTCAGTGAGCTGTGAAACCTGGTCTACGCTCCTCTACCAAAGTATTATCCTAGAGGGGTTACATCCTCTTGGATAAACGGGCAGCTTTTTCATATTTATACAAAGAGACTGTCACTTGTCCAGATATGTCCCTGGATGATCAAAGATGCCAGATGGGTAATGCTGGACTTGCATAAGAATGGGAAGATGAAAGTTCATGTCTTTATTCAGTCATGGTGTAAGAAAGGCCATGTGGGCATAAAAGCAATGGAAATACAATTACAGAAAGATATCAATAAGCTAATCATATCCTAAACTGCAATTAAAAGAAATATTGAGAGAAAGACCATAAAATTCCCTTAAATAAGTATAGGGAACGTATTTCCTTCCATGAAATTATCCATGTAATTAGCAAATATAATTCTAAAATTGTTTCTATTTAATTTTATTTAACTTGATGCTTCAAGTATTGTGTACAAAAGAAAATCTGAAATAAAATACATCAAAATATTAACAGGTGTTATATTTGAATAAAGATTTATGGAGGATTGTGATTGCTTTCCTTCCTTTTCTCTTTTTACAAATTTTCAGACAAAAAATGAATAAGCTGACCATTTCTACTGTCAGGATCTCTAATGAACTAATCTTGGAACAATATTTTCAAAATCATGCACCTTTCTTAAAAGACTATTAAAATGTAAAGGCTTAACAAGAGTTTCCCATCGCCATATGTTATGACCTGAATGTTCCTGTCCCCCTCAAATTCACATGCTGAAGGCCTGACCTCAGTGTGAGTTGGCTGTGTTTGGAGATGGGCCTCTGAGGAGGGAATTAAGGTTAAATGAAGTCATAAGGGCGGGGCCCTGATTCAACAGGATAAGTGTCCTTATAAGAAGAGACAACAGAGAGCTCTCTCTTTCCCTCTCTCCCCCATGTGTGTTTGTGTGTGTATGTGTGTGTGCACATGGCCATGCACTGAGGAAAGGCCATCTGAGAATGTGATGAGATGGTAGCTGTCTAGAAGCTAGAAAGAGAGTCCACATCAGAAACTGAATTTACAGGCACATTGATCATGGACTTCCAGTCTAAAGAACTGTGAGAAAATGAATTTCTGTTGTTTAAGTGACACAGCCTGAGGTATTTTGTTATGGCAGTCCAGCAGACTAATACACTATACAGCATCGATTTTCATAATTCTTCATACCTGGCCATTTCAATCACGGTTCTTTATTCATTTCCAAATGATTGTTTCATTGCAGTGTGAGTTCCAACTTTCCAGCAGTGTCCTTCCTGGTAATATGGGGAGACACGTTCCTTGGCAAGGTTTTCATTAATAGTCAGTAGTTTTGTTCATTTTTCAGAAAATCACTGAAATTACAGCTATGTCTCACAGAGACTCATCCAGGATGAGGGGACAAAATTACCTCTACCTTTTCCCAAGACATTCCATGTTGTATGTTTCCTTGACATTATAGATTTTTTAAGAAACCAAGGAATAAATGTTCCTTGAGATTACCAGAATTTAAACTCAGCCTATATGACAATCTATATATTCACAGAAACAAAGAAAATAACAAGATATCAATCTTAACAAGCCTGTGGGAGAACAAATCAGATCCTGAATTTATTCTGTGACTATAAAGAAAAGCCTGAACAATCCTAAATTCAAATTTACCCAATAAATTTTGTGTAGCATTCAGAATATTAGTGTGATGCTCCCATTTGGATCAGGAAATAACAATATTGAAAAACATTGCAAATAACAAAAAAGATTCCAAAGCACATTTTAAATAAGTATTTTGGAAATGATAAATCATAATTGATATACTAAAAAAAGACCATATGGGAAACTGCATAGATAATTTGAGATGTGGCAAAGCTACATATAAGAGACAGGCAGAATTGTAGAGCAGACAGGAACTTTGAGATGTTCAGGTTTGAAAGCTTCGGTTTACAGATGAATCGGTCATTCCTTACCTGTCCCTTCATGTCCCCTTTCCAATCTTCTTCACCTTGGTCTGTGCCTCAGGAGGTTGTTCTCCATGGACAACCACAAAAAGACTTTCTTACCTTTAGCTTGTGGTTATGTTTGAGCTCTTAGCCAGAAATCAGAGTGGGAGGAGAAAGCTCTCAGGGTACTTACTCCCGCAGCTGCCTTCCTGCTGAGGCAGCTAGTTCTCAGTGCACATGGTATTCCACCTAAGGCTACAAGTCCTGTCTGCGAACCCAAAGCCTAAGGAGAGGAGCCACCTCCCACTATTGTTAGCCCTGGGCTTCCTCACTCTTCCCTGTCGGTTTCCATTAACTTTTAAAAATCCCTTATTAAACTCGTACCAACTACCCCTTTTTAGTGTAATGTTTTCTGCTGGGAAATGGACCGATAAGAAAGATGAGATCTCTAAGTCCTAGAGAGATAAAAGTGCACAGACTAATTTATCTGTGCACATTATCATTAGCCTGTGGTCTTACAAAAGCTAGCAGCTTTATGATAGCTATAACGAATGCTGCCCTCAAAGAACTGGATCCAAAACAAAATGTAAAGTTTCTAGTGTATGATAAAACCAACAGTGTTCCTTTTCCTTCCATTTCATTAAAACGCTAGGCAAAAAGAAGACACAAAAACTATAAACATTAGTTAGTCTATTCTTCAAACAAGAGTTTTGAAGGCTCATATACTGCTTTCTAAGCCCTTTCCACATTTGCACTCTGTAATTGGATGCAGGGACTGATGAGCATAGATGACAGGCTCAAGCTTTAGAGAAATTAAATTATGTCCCCACGTTACATAGATACATGAAATGAAGCTAAGTTAAACTTGGAAAATAGGAAAAATAAAAGGAGTGAAGTGGAGAGTTAAAAAGCAGCACAGAGCCCTTGATCATCATAACCGTTTTGGGTTCAGGACTTCTTGTTGGATCCTGGTTCAAATAAGCCAAAGTGAACATGAACATCAGTCCTCGGGTTCCTGGGGAAGAGTGACAGCCTGGGATATTGTGCGGTCACACAGTACAAGTGGACCCACCGCAGTTAAGAGGAGAAATAACAAGAATGCATCGGCTGCCTTCACTTTCCTACATCACTGCCAGAGGCGACAACATGAACCCGTGTGCAGCAGTTTGACCCCTCCCTTGCAGCACTCCTGTTAACCACGTTTAGCTAACAACTAGCAGCAATTTGTTACCGAAAAAGCTCAAGTATCCAACCAACTTTCTGAATGAATGGTGATGTCATTTTATAAGCTATGTCTCATCATCATCGAGGCAGAACCTTTCCATTTTTCTCAACTCAAATTATTTCCATGAGGACAGATTGCACACATCACTATAATCGCCATTTATGTAAAACTGATAAATACTTGCTGAAAAAAACTTAAAAATCCCATTATGTCTTTTGCTTTCCTTGAGATATATAGGTAATTAACCGTGTCTGAGCTTCGTGTTTCTTTATGAAGTTGTTTCTATCCTGCTGATTTTATACGCCTGCCCTGGGAAGGACTGTTACATCAGCACTCGGAGCATCTCAGTTGTGGAACTACACAATAGCTAATTTAAGTAAATAGCAGGAAAAATGTGGCATCAGTGGAAAGAAGAGTAAAGACTGCTAACATGTTGGGGTAAGTTGGGTATTTTTCTTTCCTTTCTATAAACGTAGAGTTCAGAGAAGAATGGGCTATCAGATTTCTGTTCAGCAAGTCAGAGTTAAAGACCAGGGGCCTAAAGTTGCTTAATCCGTACCAGATGTGAGGAATAATAGGAATAAAGAAAAAGGAGTTTTGAATCATGCATTAGGTGTAACTGCAAGAAAATGGAAACATTTTTCTTTTACGCTGGTGCAAAATAACAAGTAACACATCCTTAAAACTGTACAAGAGAACTTCAATTGTATCACACTGACAATCATTCTGCTTCAATAATATTTGTGTACTCCAAAGACAGACAATTTTCGTAGAGTTAGAATAAAAGATAAGACCCCTTGGAAAATAAATGTTTCTAATGATCCCAGACTATTTTTTTGCTTGCTTTAGTCTCAGATGTTTCCATTTTTGAAAACTTTGTTTTAGATTTTTAGATGTTTAAAACCCATGGTCTTCTCGACCATCAGGTCACTCTTCGTATTTCTTTTCCATTTAAGGTGAAACTTCTTTCACAAAATGTTAGTATCCAAATATATTCCCAAATAAATTTGTATGGGAGGTATTTCTATTTGGTTCTAATGCCCTTATCAAACTCTAGCAGATCTTAAAATCTCCAGATAAGCTTTCCTATGCTTTTTTTTTTTTTTTGCCTTGATTTACTCAAAGAGATGGCAAAAAAAAAAAAAGGACATTTGAACAAATTTTCTCCCCAAAATTCATAGAATTAATTATTAAACTCATGTTTGAGATTTATTTGTTTCTTCATATTTTCACACAATTTGCCTTTAATGTTCACACACTGTTGCCTTTGGAGTCCTCCATAGACAGCCAAGGGCCTGGCATTTACGCAACTTCTGTTTGGCTCCCTCCCTGATGGTGACCGGCTTCACTATTCTTCAGTTGAGCACAAGTCTATTTTGAGTGCCTTACTCTTAAAATATGAAATCAACCAATTCCTGAGTGTAACACCTACCAGAGAACAGAATGTTCATCCCCAATAAATAAAACAATAATGTGACATTCGTGCAAACATTCATGTACAAAATTATTTATTTGTAAGTGTATATCAGGAAAATAACACAAATTCCTAATACTAGAGAGTTAATTAAATATATTTTACTTCTTTATAATATAGGCACGACAGAAGATGAAAACATGCTAATAAGAATATTTATTAACATGCAATAATATTTTCCTATATTGCTAACTAACGAATAATAGAGAAATATGATAAACACATGAAACGAGTCTAGAAAAATTTACCTCTTGATGGGTACGTGAAAGACTTTTGTTACTTTTTTTGAGACGAGTTTTCTGCTTTGTGTTTCATCGCTACTTTTCTTCGTTGAACTTATATTAATTTGGGGAATAAAATAAAGCAATTTAAAAATTGAGACTGTGGTGATTATCATAGTGGTGTCCACTGTGATTATTCTCTGACACATCTATACGTTTCAATAATTCAAGACACAACATGAGCTACAAGTATGAGAAACCAAAGGTGTTAAGATGAGACTCTTTGACAAAACCTTCACTGGGACAAGGCTTTTATGCTTTCTGGTGGAGAAGAAAGGACATACTAGAATTTTGACAATATATCACTAAAGTTCTGTGAGGACAGTATTACGTGCCTTCCAGACCCCATTTCAAGAAGTGTTTTCCCAGTTGCAAGGAGTCAGGAGATAACATCATATGTCAGCCCCTTCAGAGATTGCCTGGGCTCCATAGGGCAGCCTCATCCAAGGGTGTGCCTATCTGTGGAGTCTGCATCCAATGACTAACCTGTTGAGGGTACAAAGGCCATCACTCCCCATTCCCTAACAGAGAATATCCTGATACATACATATATATATATATATATATATATATATATATACATATATATATACACACACATATGTTTAAATTATATACATAATATATATTTATTTATATATTAGATATATCTTTAAATATTATGTATAGTATTTATATATGTATAAAGTCTAAACGCCTGGACAGTGTGACAACTTCATTTCAAACAATCTCTCTGTGTGACTGCAAAAAAATGGGGAAACATTCTTTCTTAATGTCAGAATTAATTGAATCCATTTTTTTTTAAAGATTGGCACCTGAGCTAACAACTGTTGCCAATCTTCTTTTTTTTTAATCTCCCAAATCCTCCGAGTACATAGCTGTATATTTTAGTTGTAGGTACTTCTAGTGGTAGCATGTGGGACGCCGCCTCAGCATGGCCTGATGAGCCATGCCCTGTCTGCGCCCAGGATCCAAACCAGTGAAATCCCGGGCTTCCAAAGCAGAGCGTGTGAACTTAACTACTAGGCCACAGGGTGGCTGTGAATCCATTTTTATATAACATATTAAATAGCTATTAATATACTTTCTTCTTTCGGTATCCCTAATCCCATTTCCTTTCTTCCCACTTATATCGAGAGGATCCTCTGGTTTTTCACTCATCAGCCTTGGCCAGCCTTCTCTATACTGAAAAACTGGCCATTGTCCCTCTAAAACATAGATGCATCTTCCTCTGTTATTTTTGTAAAGAAAGATATGCCATAATCACAATAAGTTATCTGACTTTTGAAAAAAAAAAAAAAGAAAAGGACAAGCCAGGACTTTTTATTCCAGTGTTTTCCAACCTTAAAATCTTAATATTGAAAAATTATGTATGTATGTATGACTGTGCTTACTAGAGGAGTATAGATTGGGCAAGAAGTTTGCAGAATACCTTTTCTTCTGAAAAGCAAGAAAGAAAAAAAAAGTCTTGGACATAAATAGTAGATAGTAGTAGGAAAGGAAAACTGAGACAGTCTTAGATCCATGATTGGAGAATGCATCCTCCTACCCCCGCGGCCACCCCCCCCCCCACAGCTTTTCTCCCCTTCACACGTCCCTGTGGGAACTGTCTAGCAATTTCATGGCCTGTGAGCATCTGCCTCCTCCACCCTGGCAAGTAGACAGACAGTGCTGGCATCCAAATTGTTAGATGCACTGTAGCCTGTGGCAGCGAAAATCTACCAACACTACAGGTAGACTATGTTTTAAACGGGCTTTAGAGGACTATTCTGAAACTAGAAGATATATAACTGCTCCAATGATAAATTCCAAGCTCAACAGATGGTATATAAAGAAACTTCTGATCATATAGTAAGACAGGATAACAAAATGGATATATTTTAAAGGATGCTGCTTTCATAATTGCCAGAGTTGGAAGCAACCAAGATATCATTCAGTAGATGAATGGATAAATATTAGACAATGGAATATTGTTTAGCACTAAAAGGAAATGAGCAATTAAGACATGAAAAGACATGGAGAATGCTTAGATGCATACTACTAAGTGGAGGAAGCCAATCTGAATAGGCTATGTGCTACATTGTTCCAACGGGATGCTATTCTGGAAAATGAAAAATATGGAGAAAGTAAATCATTAATGGCAACCAGAGGTTGGGGGATCTGGCAAGGAGATGAATAGTCAGAGCACAGATAATTTTTAGCACAGTAGAAATACTCTGCATGATATAATGAGAGATACATGACATTATGCTTTTGTCCAAACTCAGAGAATGTACAAGACCAAGAGTGAATCCTAAGGTAAACTACGGACTTTGAGTGATTCTGATGTGTCAGTGCAGGTTCTTCCTTGGTAAAAAACATACTATCTGGTGGGGGATGTTGACCACGTGGGCGGCTATGCATGGGAGAGGCAGGGCATATATGGGAAATCTCTGTACCTTCCTCTCAATGTTGCTGTACATCTAAAATTTCTCTAAAAGTTAAAGTCTTTAAAAAAGTATTTTTAAAAGATGCTGCTAAGAGTTTTGCCTGAAATTAAAGATACAACTCAAGGTAATTTGGCTTAAGAGTTGAAGTGATCTGTAAGAATAACTACTTTTACTGTTTAATGAAAGTAGAATGGTAATCCATTTGACTGCCTTTCCAGTGCCTAGAAAAGAGGTGTAGGCACTTGAGGAAGAATTATCCAACTCCACATTCATGGGTGGCTTACTGCACTCTTCAACACTGGCCTTCTTAGGAGAAAAAATCCTTCCCAATATCTGGGTGTTTTGAGGAATTGAGGCAGATAGAAGAGCTGAGGCAAGAAACTCAACAAAAAATAAGTTCCTCCGGCATAGGAGTAAAAAACAATAACTCTATAGGTAGAGGTCCTCAACCAGGGGCAATTTTTCTCCCAAGAGGCACACTGGCGATGTCTAGAGATGTTTTTGATTCTTGCAACTGGAGGGGCGAGGGAGGTGGAGCACTGCTTACATGTAGCAGTTAGATGCCAGGAATGCGGCTAAACATCCTACGAGCCACCCCACCTCCCACCCCAGCAAAGAAGTGCCCGATTCAAAATGTCAATAGTGCCCAAGTAAAAACTCTGCCATAGAGGAACAAAAACACCATCAACTGATCAGAGAAGAGCAGATGAACGTGGCAGCATGATGACAAAGTCAAAGACAGGATAATACTTCAAGTCAGGACCTGGGGTGCAATTCACAATTAACAGGAAATGAGGGAGAAAAGGTAGTAAGCAGGTGAGGTGAAAAACAAAGGAGTGACCTCATGGGGGCCCAAATAGAGATAAGAAATATTAGGACCATTGTGTGTATTACAGGGTTTTTTTGAGCCCAACTCTTCAACAAAGATTATCGCAGGTTTCTTGACAAAGTCTCCAGTGGTTTAAAGGTAAAATCCTCATCACAAAACCAATAATTCCAGACGTTACCATAAAACTAATGGTATTAACTGTGACCAAACCCTAAATTTATCTGGGGATGGAGAAAAGAGAAGTGGGCATGCTGTCATTGGGCGTTTTCTTCATCTTCAACCTTCTCGAAAACTATTGTTTTATTTTTTATGAAAGAAAATAAATCTAAACCATCTCTTTCTAACTTTACCATCTATGAATCATGAGCCATGTTAACACACGTATCACCTCAAAGAAAAGACATAGGTATTGCATTTCAACAGAGACACAGAACATAATAGAGTATTAACAGTGGATGGAGAAGCAATTTTGTCACAGACAAAATGATTTTACATGCAAAAGTCAAGAGACAGGCATAATTTCGACTCCTTTTTAGAAAGTTATACATCTCTGTTACTTTGGGAAGTATCTTCCTATAGGGTCTCCATGAATTTATAAGTAAAGAAAGAAATTCAAGGTGACACGAGAAGAGAGGCCAGAGCAGTGGCTTAGGACTATATTAATGACAACACAGCAAAATGAATAACGGAGCGAAAGATGCGAGTACAGAGGGCACAGTACTTGTATGTTATACCTGAATTTTAACAAAACCTTATGTCCTATCTCTTGATCCACTGTCTCTCTGGTGATTAAAACTAACGAATGAGCAGAAGACTGTTATTTGAGGGAAGTAGTATTTTTCAGCGCCTAAAATACACCAACAATCTGTTATGGTAATGTATAAAGCCAATTCTGTGCTCATAGGTGCTCATAACAGTGGCGTCAATATTTCTGGATCCCTAATGCACTGCATTATTTTCCACTGTTCTTGACCAGCCAAGAGCTTTGCCTCACTACTTACAGCCATGAATCTTGAGTTATGAAAAACAGAAAGCTTTTGACTCTGAGATAGGACTCCATCTGTGTTCCTAGTCTCTCATCCCTGGCTGAGAGTCAATTTAAAGTAAAGAATTTGTACAAAAAGAAACATTTCAGTGGCTAGTATGTTGTTATGTACACATTGGTAGCTATTGTGTCAGTTCTATTAATTTTTAATGGTTTAAGAGTAAGACCAAATATTTCTCTACAGTAAGTAATCAACAGAATTAAGATAATTTAGTAAGTAGGTGCCAAATGTAAAGATTGAAAGAATGAAAACTACTCTTTTGGCATGTTGTTGAGGTCAGCTGAGAAATGTTGAAAATCATGAAATGTCTGATTCTCATCAGACATGTTGAAAGCTTTGTTTATTTGTAAAACATACTGTGCAGTAACGAGGCAGTGTACCAACTTGCCATCTAAGCCTGAGTCAAAACTGACCTCCCCAACAATGCTGGTAGAGAATATAACAAATATTTGAGATAAATGTAAGCTTTTAGAAATGCGAGAGGCAATACAGTAAAACAGATGTATTAGCTTGCTCCCCAAAATAGTGCAATATTAACTACTTAAAACAGTTTGTCAAATCCTACATTTAACTAATGTAATTTTGCCGTCTTAAGAGAGGAAGTGAAATTCACTTTAATGAAGCCTGATTTACTTAAGACACAGAAATTTCACATTGTGCAAAATATCAGAATACTCTATTCCCAAACACCAGTGAGAAAAATAAACTAGCAACAAGGAAAGGGATCACAAAAAATGTGGCAACAGTTTTAAGCCTAAATAAAATATCTGAGCAGAATTAAACTGCAATGGGTTCAACCCTCTGCAAAGGAAGACACTTAGTGGAATATTAGGGACATTAGCTTTACAGATACTGAAGCTGAAAAGGAATCCGATTGAACTGTATTGTTAAGCTCCGTTTTCAGCAATATTGACCTCAAAACCACATACAAACAGCCTACATTTTAGTTACTTCTCAGTAAAAAATTCTTTAAAAAATTAATGTTGAAAAATATTTTTACAATTTTACCTATGCTTCAAAGAACGTAAAGACTCTTGTGTATATGTATAGTATACATATATATATATATATATATGAGAGAGAGAATTTGTGTTTTGCAATTTCACATTGTAGAGGTTTCTTTTCTAAAAGACTATTAACTTAATGGTACAACGAATGAACAACATGACTTCTTTCACCAGGATTAAAAAATGTTATTAAAACTAATGAAAGTTCTGAGTTTTACTCTGCTTGCAAGCTAAAAACTTAACTGTCACAGTTTCACAAATGATGGCAGAAGACACAAGATCCCTGGGACAGTGATAAGGACTTTATTTCTGATGGCTTAGAAAGGAGCAGGGTCATGATATTCATCTTTGTCTCCCTTGCTCCTCAGGTACCACAGGGCTGAGGCGTAATTGCTCAGCTGGATGCCATACTTGCTGAAGGTTTGCATTAGAGCTGAGTCAGTCCCTGAATCTCATATGCTCTTATTAGTCACAGCATCAGTTTATTGATGATGATAATGATAAAACTGCTGCTGCCGATGATGACAACAACACATTGAGAGCTTCCTGTGGGTCAAGCTCTGCACTAAATGATTTTCATTTATTACCCTGTGAAGTTTGCACAGTAACACCATCATGTGGGATCTATTGCTATCCCCAGAGGAGATGATGGAACTTACACATAGGGAGCTTAATTAACCTGTAATCACTCTGCTGAAGTCCTTTCTTTCATGATGGAGTTATTTCTAATCTGGGTACTCTGAGAGACAGCTGGTCAAATTTCTCCTCAAAAGCCTTAAAACTACCCAAACAGGTAAAGATCTCCTGATGAAATCACATAAGACTGGCAAATTTTACTATTGTGTTCCATTATACTGAGAACTGTGTGCAAAGATAAATTTTCTATATTGCAGTGAAAGAATATGTAACATTTGCAAACTTCATATAAGGACAGTGTTTCTCAAACTGCAGTCCTTGGACCAGCAACAGCGACGTGAACAGGCAACTTGTTAGAAATGCAAATTTCAGGCACCACCACCACTCAATCACGGATCTGAAAATGTGTCTGTGCAAACTGTTTTAACAAGCCCTCCAGGTAATTGAGATGCATGCTAAAGTCCAAGAACCACTTCTGGGGAAAACCTTAGCTGATTCCAAATCACTGAAACCAAAAATAGTCTGAATGGGGTGGGAAAGATACATTATGCACACAGGGAAATTGATTGAAATAATTCATACAGAATTGCTACTCTTAGTTGTCTTCCAACAACACTCTGTTGGAATACTCCAAAAATACCCTTTGGCTTAAAAGTATTCTGATAAGCACACATTTTCCCAAGACGCAGATTAGAAGAGTTTTTTTACTTTTTCCTGAAGAATTTAAATAGCCCCCAAGAAAATCCCTACAAATGTGAAATTGGAAATGTGTAGTGTTCTCTCATTTACCCTAGTGAAACCCACTAGTTGACAAATCCTGCATATAGTCACAGAGGTTCCAATCAGCTTTTATGCCTCACTCTAAAACTTTGTACAAGCCAAACTATAAGTGCATGTCAGAAACAAAGGCATTTTCAGACATTGAAGGTCTCAAATACACTCTTTCTCAGAAAACTCCTGGAGGTTTTATTCCACTAAAACAAGGGAGTAGACCAAAAGAATAGGAAGATCTGGGAGCCATGGAGCAGAGCTTCCAACAAGAGCACTGGATGTTTGCGCAGAAGAGCCAGCAAGTAACTATCCCAGAATGTTTCACAAGGGTGGAGGACTATGGCTGGAATGTCTCAAAGGAAAAGTGAGACTGATAGAATATCTGTTGTATTTTAACATGTAGAAAGTGACATTCAAAGAACTTTTATGGCACTGTTGAAAAATTGGACAAAACATCAAACTGGAAATGGGAGGGGGAAAAAACTCCAGGAAAAACTACTTGTAAACAGACGAAACGTAATTTCATTAATCACACATCTTATTTTTTTTCTTTTAAAGATTTTAGTTTTTATTTTTTTTCCTTTTTCTCCCCAAAGCCCCCCAGTACATAGTTGTATATTCTTCGTTGTGGGTCCTTCTAGTTGTAGCATTTGGGACGCTGCCTCAGAGTGGTTTGATGAGCAGTGCCATGTCCCCGCCCAGGATTCGAACCAACGAAACACTGGGACTCCTGCAGTGGAGCACGCGAACTTAACCACTTGGCCACGGGGCCAGCCCCTCATTATACATCTTTTAAGGGAAGAAAACTTATGGAACCATAATGAAATAAAGAATCCTGATTTAAATAAGTTAGGTCTCCAAAAGATTAGAGGACGTAAGTTTGCAAAAATGAAATAAGGGAAACCTGTGTATTTGTGCAGGCACATATACATACAAAAGTGTTTATAAATATTGAGAGGGAGTGGTAAGAAAATAAATTCTCAGCTTCCATCATGGAAAATCAGAAAGTGATCTAAAAACTAATAATCAAATTGCTGCAACAGCACTTTATCTTGTTTTTTGAGGAAGATTAGCCCTGAGCTAACTACTACCAATCCTAGTCTTTTTGCTGAGGAAGCCTGGCCCTGAGCTAACATCCGTGCCCATCTTCCTCTACTTTATACATGGGACGCCTACCACAGCATGGCTTGCCAAGCGGTGCCATGTCCACACCTGGGATCCGAACTGGCGAACCCTGGGCCACCGAAGAGGAACATGTGCACTTAACTGCTGCACCACCGGGCCAGCCCCAACACCACTTTATCTTACACATATGGCAGTAATTGCCAAAAAGACTAAAAGAGTTGAAAACAATTATTTTTTACTATAAAATTTGTAGCATTGTTTTCATACTTTTATAAACAATAATTATTTGAATTAGAATGATTTACTTTGATGAAAATAAAGTTGACAGCAAAAACATGGAGAAAAGGAGCCAGATTACCCACTGGCATAAACAACAAAAAAGATGGACAAAATATATGAAATAACAGCACTCAAAACATCAGGCAGTGAAAGCCAGTGATCCTTGAGAGACAGGAAACTAATGAAGTAAGCCTCACACTGCTCCCTCCTACTGCCTGGAGAAAGTTCCAAGGCCAAGGCGTGGGGAGGAAAAACCCAGGGAGAGGCTGCCTGACAACTTTAGTTGAGGAGACAGAGTGGGGAGTGCAAGGAATCCAAGGACCTAGAGTTTGTAAGGTACAGCAATGAGAAAAGAGAGCTGCCCACAGAGAGGAGTCTGGAGACCTGCAGAGGGTCCCACTCAAATTTTCAGCTGAGCACTAATTATGGAATACATGCAATGACAACAGTCAAGGCTGGGAAACAATTTAAGCCCTGAAAGGACTAGAGGGAATAGTGTGTGTAGTTCACACAGGGCTGTGAAAAATGCCTGTACCTAATAAGCAGAGTGGAAAATTCATAAATCAGTGGGCACTAATTAGAGTACTAAAAATTGTCTTTCCTAAATAGAGAGAAGGGGTAATTTTAACCCTGGAACCCTAGAAGAAATGTAGCTTTTGTCCCACCAACAAAGTTTACAAGTCAGACCAAAAGAATCAAAATGGAAAAGCAGCTGGTCCTACAGGATGAACTTTTGAAAAAGAACGAAATAAAATCACAAAGAACTATTTTTTTTTTTTTAAAGATTTTATTTTTTCCTTTTTCTCCCCAAAGCCACCCGGTACATAGTTGTGTATTCTTCGTTGTGGGTTCTTCTAGTTGTGGCATGTGGGACGCTGCCTCAGCGTGGTCTGATGAGCAGTGCCATGTCCGCGCCCAGGATTCGAACCAACGAAACACTGGGCCGCCTGCAGCGGAGCGCGCGAACTTAACCACTCGGCCACGGGGCCAGCCCCACAAAGAACTATTTTTAAACACGTGATGTGGATATAATCACAACTTTCAAAAAAAGAATCAATAACCTTCGCAGCTAAACATATCAGTCAATTAAAAGATATAGTTCATTTACAATATATCTAAAAATTCATTTACAATATATCTAAAAATAAACCTAACAAGAACCATAAGGCTTTAGGATATAAGTTTAAGAAAGACAGAAGTAGATTTAACGAATGGCCGCACATTATATGCTAATGGATATAGTATCATAGAAACACCAGTTCTCCCCATGATAAAATACAAGTATAGTGTAATCCCAAGAAGAATACCAGCAAACCTTTTTGTTTTGGTTTGTTTTTTCCATTTTCCTGGACTAGAGAAGTTAACTCTAAAGCTCACATGGAAAAATTAATAAGCAACAATAGCCAAGAAACTCCTGGCAAAAAGAAAAACCACGAGAGAAGTCTAAATCTATGAAATATTAAAACATTCTATAAAGCCGTTATTCAAGACAGTGTTGTGGCATTTAAAAATGACAGAGAGAGAGAAAAGAGGGAGCGAGATTTAAAAAGAATAAAATAGAAAATCTAGATGAGACCTAAGTCCACATGTAATTTAGTATACGATAAAGATGGTAAATCAATGGTGGAAAAGCGACGAAACACTGACGAAAAAGTGGACATTTAAATAAATGAAACTAGGGCAACTGAAGAACTATTAAAAAAAATTGGATCAATGCCTCAGACCATCACTTGTTTTAAAAGGAAAATACAAAAAAAAAAATAGCCTTGAAAAAAATATAGATGCTTACTTTATAATCAAAGAGCATAGAAGTCTAATTATGAATCAAAATCCGGAAGCAATAAATAAAAATATGTATAAGGTCTCCTCTTTAAAATTGAAATACTCTGTTTACAATAATACAATCATATTCAAAGTCAACAAATAAAAGACATACTGGAAGAAAATCTCCCTTTTATACATATATAGGGTCTTACAAATTGGGACCAAATCTGAGAGAAAATTGTTAAAAGACATGGAAAGTTCACAAAAGAGGAAATGCAAATGACCCTTAAGCAGATGAACGTATATTCAGTCTCACTAAGAGTAAAGTCAATTAAAACAATAGATGCATCGTTTCTCACCTATATGATTGGCAAAAATCCAAAGTACCACAATATACTCTATTGATGAGACTGGAGAAAATAATTTATTTCAGATTACCACTGGTGGGAATGTGCAATAGTACAACCTCTAAAGAGGATAATTTTTCCATATCAAACAAAATTAAAGATGCACTTATGTGTAGATCTTCCAGGACTGTATTCTGAAGATATACATTCACACGTATGAGATAACACATACACACACTTGTTCATAAAAGCAATACTTGTAATATCAGTAGATAACTGAATTGATTTTGATAATTGGCCTAAACATCTTTCTCTGCCAAAATCATGCAAAATCATATGTCCTGTTGAATGGGGCACAGAACTAATTGAGAACTAGAAAGGCTTGCCATCACTTCTTCTAAATCCCAATCCCCAAGCCTGCCTACCCTCATACAAAAGGACTAACATTTATGTTAATTCTTTCTTCCATATACTTCTGGATGATTCAATTACACACTTACACCCTTGGAAATGTGTGAAGGAAGCAGAAACCCTGGTGTCTGACCTTTTCTTTCCTTCCTGATCCTCCTCTTTCCATTTCTATGTTCCTAGGAACTGGGAGGCCGAATCTTTCCACCTCTTCTAAAGTGTCAGGAATATTCCTTATACTACATTTTCTTTCTTCGTAAAGTGCTCATAAGTCTCTCCTGTTCTAGACGGCATTCCTGCAGCTCCTGGGTGGGAGTGAGGTGGAGATGGAGATTGACATATATTAGTTTAATATTTTCAAAATTTTACTTGCACTGCACTCATTTTGAGAAACATTATAGCAAGTAACACAGCCTTTAGCTAGTGTAAGAATGACAATGCCAAAAGGAGAGAGAAAGCAGACAGGGCAGGGCCTACTGGTCACCTTTCCCGTCTATTTCCCAGAATGAGTACTCAATCTTTGATTGAAAAGTAATGTTCTATTACTTGGAACTATTACAAAAGTCTTCATGGTAACTTTTGCCCTGGAATAACCAAGCTGTTAGTGGAAAAACTTTGTTTCCTATAAATGAGGAGAAGGTTAAGACTTGCAGTTTCACCTAAATAGTCTTCTCTACTATTTGTGACTTTGAAATGAATAGGGTATCAGAAATTGCGGGTTCATTCAATAACAAGCAGATATAATTTCATGATCATAATCCTCATGAGAAAAACACTATATTCTAGTAGAGTGAAGTTGGTACATCGTACTGTTAAAATAGATTGACAACAGAAAATCATATATTCTTGTACTTTGTGTTGAGAGCTTCTTCAAACATCTCAGATCGAATCTAACACCTACAGTCTGGTAAAGAGACTCTCCTTCCTGGTATAAAATATATGGTCAATGATGTGTGCTCAGGTGCTATTATTCTTGGGGCTGCTGGTGAAATGCACCATCTCTTGAGCCTTATTGCAGTAAGGGTGGGGCCTGCATTGCTTACTTGATTTTATGACGCTCATATTGTTTCCCTACAAAAAATAGATACATATTTTTAACTCTACTAATGAGGGTAACCTAGTCACTAAAAGGAAGCTAAAATAGTTTTCATGGGCTTTTTATTGAGCCAGTTGACTTGGCAACAAAATTTAAATCTTCTTACTGCTTACGTTTTCAGTAAGTCGATGACACAGCAAGATATCCAACAAGGGCTCCTTTTGTTGCTGTGAAAGTACATTATCAATGTGCCTGAGGGTGCATACGTGTTCATACAAGTTCTTCATACAGGAAAGATTGACCTATCTTTCAAAAGTCTGTGACGTTTTCAAATAATTTCCACAATATACGTTTCTGCAAGCGCCAGACACCAGTTCAGATGAAGTATCCCTAAATAGGTCTAACCATAATCTGGGAAAAGCACAGTAAACACATTATTTTCATTATGTTTCTTGCACTCTTGGATACTTTAATACATTTCTTGTATTTTTTTCAGATTAAAAATTGGACGTTTTATTTCTGGCTGAAGAGGAATTTTGCTTTCTGATTTCATATTTATGGTTTCATTTTATTATGATCACTGAATGTTTGCAACACTATTACTTAAAAGACAGAGACTTAAAGCCTAGAAACATAAGAAAAATGCAGTTTAAAAAGAAGTTGGGGGGCCAGCCCCGCGGTGCAGCGGGTGAATTTGCACGTTCCCTTCTTGGTGGCCAGGAGTTCGCCAGTTTGGATCCCAGGTGCAGACATGGCACCGCTTGGCAAAAGCCATCCTGCAGTAGGCGTCCCACGTATAAAGTAGAGGAAGATGGGCATGGATGTCAGCTCAGGGCCAGGCTTCCTCAGGAAACAGAGGAGGATTGGCAGTAGTTAGCTCAGGGCTAATCTTCCTCAAAAAAATAAATAAATAAAAAATAAAAAGAAGTTGGTTCTCAACTTTTTGGACCCCAAGTACAAGTTAGGACTCATACATGAAAATCTTCCCTCTAAATGCTAAGCTTATTCATTTACAGATATCAACACCTACCTCTGAGAATAACTGCAAGAATCTCTTAAAGAACTCAGAGCCACTGCGGTCATTTATCATCTATCCATCTATCTGTCTATCTATCTTTCTGTCTATACCTACCTACGCATCTATCTATCATCAATTTTTCATCTATGTATCTACCTATCCACCTATATTCAGAATAAACACATCTGTATTTAATCTCTTATGTTTTCCCCCTTTGAAAACGCAAAAGAAACGCAAATAAACATGGCCATGCCCGAATGGAATTACTTTTATGTACGTTATGTCCTCAAGTCCAACTCTTAGTGGGAGTGCAACACTATTGATATGAATATGCTTTCTTAGAAACAAGAAAGAGCTAGTATTTTAAATTCTTGCTTATTAATAATGTGTTACAAATTCAAAAACTGTTTATTGCGCAAAGAGTATTAAACTTTAGGACATATAGTTTGATTTCATTTATTATCACATGTGATGTTGACGAGCTTTTATATTTTTTTAACAAAGACTTTAATTTTTTAGAGCCATTTTAGGTTAGCAACAAAACTGAGAGGAAAGTACAAAGATTTCCCATATGTTCCCTGCCCATGCATTAAGGTTCCTCCATGTCTTTTCATGGTTTGATAACTCATTTCTTTTTAGTGTTGATGAGTTCCCTGAATTTTCAATTTTCAAAATGGAAACATATAAAACTCTTTCTAAGTCATTCTATCTGTAATGGAAAATATTTTAAAAACTACTATGCCATGAACAAGGAGAATTTATACAACATAAAAAATAGTATGAATTTAAAACAAAGGCACAACACTGTAATGTCAGAAAGTGTCACATGTAGAACTCAATTTCCAACATGTAAAAAACTAAAGAGCTATCCCTACTACACTTAACAGGTAATTTTCCATACTTAATTCCCTCTATAGTAGCCACTGTAGAAAGTAGTAGAATTTTTAAAAATTTATTTTATACTCGACCTAACATTAGGTATACTGGAACTGAGGACAAAAATGAACACAAGCACAGGGAAGATTTTGAATCTCAGAAGGATATATACATATGCTTTTATGGGAAAATGGGAAAAATCAAGTTAATGTAATCCATATAGATTTTAGAATTATTAGCCATCATTTAGAAAATAAGAATAAATAGTAAATGCCAAAAATGGATTTGGTAGTTCATAGGAAATCTTATTCTTTGGCTATATCACAAAATCCACTGTGGAACTGTAATATATGTCACTTTGCAGAATAACGCCATGTTCCAATTTCTGCACAAACATACTGGATAGTGCAGAGATAAGATAAATATAAATGGCTTGCTTTTTAACAATTAATAAACCTTCAAAATCCAAAATTTCCATATGATTCAACTTCAAACAAGCTGCACTTAAAATTTAAAATGAATGAAAATGATATTTTGAGTGTCCACTTTGGGCCAAGTCCCTGACTAACCCGTGTGATGCGTTTGCAGGATGGACCCGAAGAAGCACAGTAAAGGCTTTGAAAACTGAACTAACGATCAAGCCATCACCCACCTAAAATGATACAGAATTTGCACTCTGAACTTAGCCAGATTGAATGCATGCAAAAACATAAAATAAACATTTGCCATAGGATTTTAACACCTCTCAGAATCTTTCATTTTAATATCGAAAACGTATCAGATACAATTCTAATTACCCAATAAACAAAAAACTAGAAAATATAATCAACTCTTAAGGAAACACAGTCAACAGAAAACTGATCTCAAGATGACACAGATGTTTTAATTTTCAGAAAAAGGCTTTAATGCTGCTATTAGAACTGTGGTCTATGAAGTCAATAGAAACACTCTAGAAATGAGTGGAAAAACAGAAATATATAGAGTTATACAAACAATAAGAAGAATCAAAAGGAAATTTTAGAATTGGATATTATAATATCTTAAAGTTAAAAAATCACAGATTGGGCCAAAGAGTGGAATCGTGATGACAAAGGGAAGATTCAGTGAATCTGAAAGTAGATAAGTAGAAATTCTAGCCAAAGGAGAGAGAGAAAAAAAATTGTAAAAAAAGAATGAACAGAGCCTCTGAGAACTGTGGGAAAATATCAGTAGTTCTAATATTCATGCCACTGGTGTCCCAGAGGAAAGGAGAAGAGGTTAGAGCAGGAAATATCTAAAGAAATAATGGCCAAAGACTTTTCAAATTTGGTGAAAGACAAATTTACAGATTCAAGAAGCTCAGTGTATAAATTTTACAAAACATGTGCAGGATCAGGATAATGAAAAGTACGAATACTAACAAAAAAATCAAAGACCTAAATAAATGGAGAAACATATAATGCTCATGGTTTGGAAGGCCTAGTATATTAAAGATGTTAGTTCTTGATAAAATGATCTGTAAATTCAATGTAAACGCTACTAAAATCCCAAAAAGATTTTTCTATATTTATATTGGCAAGCTTCTCTTAAAATGTATGTGGAAACACAAATGAATTAGAATGGCTAAAATAATATCGAAAAAGAAGCATTGAGTTGGAGGAATCATACTACCCATTTTTAAGACTTCATGAATATCTACAGCAATCAATAAAGCTTAGAACAGCAGAGGGATAGACACATAGATTGGTGGAGCAGAATGGGGAACCCAGAAATAGACCCACACAATGTGACTAGCTGAGTTTTGACCAAGGTTTCAAAAGCAGTTCAGCAGAAGAAGAATAGCCTTTTTATAAAATGGTGCTGAGACGATCAGACCTCAGTGAAAAAAATTATTCATCTAAACCTTACACCTTGTGCAAAAATTCACTCAAATGGACCATATATAGATCTAAATGTAAAAAGTAGAGCCATAAAACTTTTAGAAGAGAACAGAGGAGAAAACCTTTGGGACCTAGAGTTAGGTGACAGGTTCTTAGACAGGACACCAAAGGCACTATCCATGAAAGAAAATCGCTCATAGATTGGGCTGTATAAAAATTCAAACTTTTGCTCTGCCTACGACTTTGTTAAGAGGAAGAAAAGACAAGCCACTGACTCAGAGAAACTGTTCGCAAATTGCATATCCAATAAATCCATATCGTATCCAGAACATACGAAGGACTCTCTAAATAATAAGAAAACTATCCAATTTAAAAATGGGAAAAGACTTACACAGACAATTCATAAAAGACGCACAAATGATAAATAAGTACACGAAAAGAGGCGCAGCACCACTAATCATTGGGGAAACGCAAATTAAAACTACAAGATACTACTGCCTATCTAGTAAAATGGCTTAAAAATACTTATAGTATCAAATAATGGTGAGGAGGCAGGGAAACTGGATTTCTCATCCATTAGTGGGAATATGAAAATAAGATGGCCACTATGGAAAAAAGTCCACAATTTTTAAGGAAGATAGACACTTACCATGTGTACCACGTGACGAAAGAATAACTCTGTTAGGCATTCATACTTGAAAGATGACAACTTAGGCTCACACAAAAACCTGTACATTAATGTCATAGAAATTTTATGAATAATCACCAATAACTTAAAGCCACCCAAAGACCACTGAATTTGTGACGCGTTAAATTGTTCTACATCATGCAATGGAACACTGCCAGCCCAGGGTTTTGCTGGTTCCCATCCGGGGCGCAGACATGGCATGGCTCATCGGGCCAGGCTAACGCGTCGTCCCATGTGCCACAAGTAGAAGGACCCACAACTAAAAGATACAATTATGTACTAGGGGAATTTGGGGAGAAAAAGCAGCAAGAAAGAAAAAAAGAAGATTGGCAACAGTTGTTAGCTCAGGTGCCAATCTTTATTTTTTTTATTTTTATTTTTTTTGAGGAAGATTAGCCCTGAGCTAACTACTGCCAGTCCTCCTCTTTTTGCTGAGGAAGCCTGGCCCTGCGCTAACATCATGCCCATCTTCCTCTACTTTCTATGTGGGATGCCTGCCACAGACAGGCAGTGCCATGTCCGCGAACCGGCGAACCCCGGGCCGCCGAGAAGCGGAACGAGTCAACTTAACCGTTGTGCCACCAGGCTGGCCCCTCAGGTGCCAATCTTTAAAATAAAACTTTTTAAAAATGAGTGTATGCAAAAATTTTGAAATCTGAGTAAAGTCTGTCGTCTGGTTCACTGTATTGTTCCAATCAATTTTCTTGTTTTGATAATACACCATGATTATGTTGGGGGAGGCTGGGTAATGGGCACATGGGACCTCTCTGGACTGTTTTTCCAACTTTTTGTGAGTTTACAATTATTTCAAAATTAAAAAGTTCTAAAAGCTTAGCACATCTCAAACAACATAAACCAAAAAAAAAGGTCAATTATACCCAGACAAATCATAATCAAACTGCTGATAATCAAAGGTAAAGAAAACAAATCTCAAAATTAAAAATGAAAAGATATTTTGAGTAACTGTTCATGCCAGACACTGCTTTAGGTCCTTTACTTGTGTCTTATTACTCCGACAATTCCTATTATTTAGGAGTTATGCTCTCCATTTTCAAGATGAGAGCACTGACTCAGAAAGAGCACACATATGCTAAGCGGCAGTAAGGGATTTAGGCCCAGGTCCACTGTATTGAGTGAAGTCCAATCACTTGGTATATACGCCCAAACATTTTGCACACACCTTCCTAATTAATCAAGGACAGAGTGCACATACTGAGCATAAGCATATTCCTTACTGTTTTAGTATAAAGTCAGAGGAATATAATGTGTTTCTCCTTTCTAGGCTACATCATTTCAACTATTAAAATAGAAAAAATTATAATGTTCAAGACAATTTGTACCAAATTAAGGTACATTAGGTTACAAACAACAGTAAATGACTCTGGATAATTGGAGAAAGCAAGCATTTATTTAAGGGTTAGGAGGGAAGCTCAGCGAATTAAAGTAATAGTCAAAACAGCCAGTTCTTTCCAAAAAGAGGAATTGAAGCAAGTCCGGTGGTAGAGGCTCCTAGACGTAAATGTGAGTTGCAGACAATGGAAAACTCACCACTAACCCCCACAAGCTCTACGTCTCTGTTTTAATTTTCCAAGCGATCAGTACAGATTGGTCCAACACTCATCGATGTTGACCCCTAGGGCCAGTCATGGAAGTCAAGCAGTGAAGCAATGACTTTGCTTGGCTAGTCTGACTGACTTGCCCACATATTTGGCCAGAAGGTAGAGTCTCTTATCAAAAGAAGAAGGAAAAAGTGCAAGGCAGATGAAAGCAAAAGCAACTGTAATT
>NC_060273.1:94093356-94096722 GCF_021613505.1 Equus quagga | reverse complement strand
TCCTTCTTTGGGGCACCTGTATGTATACATGTTTGATTATCTCAGAGGATTTATTATATGTTCCATCCTTCCTGACATGACGGTATAAGAAGTGTTTGTGTGCTTCCATGTGCATAAGCCCAGAGGCGCCAAGGGGTGAGTTACAGTTGCCTTTGGTTTCATTCTTTTCCTCTCTTAATAAGAAAGTGCGCCCACCAGTCGAATAACTGGGCAAGTGAGTATATGAGAGGAAGATATGGGAAGAGGTATATTGTTCATATAAAGAAAAGGATATAGAAGAATGCGTAAAATTGTTAATAAAGAACATTTAAGGGAAATGTGTTGGGATGAGTGCAGGAAAGAAGGTGTATTACAATCTGTACTATTGAAATTCTGTAGTGTTCACACTCGTGCATCAAGCATGTATTCATGGATGTTATATGTGGGGGAGAATAATGAAGTTGGACAGAGTGAAAGTCAGTATGTGAGCTGAAGAGTAAGACTATGAGCCAGGTGTTCGAGCCTGCAACAAATGAAAGCGACTTGAGAAGAATGAAGCAGAACTCAAAGTGAGAAAAGAAATTAGAATACCCTTTTAAACCCTCTGTCAATTTAGCAGTCTCCTCCCCTAAATTCCTGCCCGGTTGTCATCGATCTTCTGTTCCACAGCTGATTGCTCTAGGTATGAGAAATTTGCTTCCCGTGGTACTAACATGTCTCTACCTATTCTGTCTCTTCTCCATAAGGCAATCGTGCAGTTATTTTCGGTGGCTGCCGACTCCCTGAGGGGGGCGAGCAAGAAAGTCTTTCCTGAGGTCTCCTGAGAATGTAGTATTCCCAGTATTCCTTGGGCTCCTCACAGCTATATGTAGATATTTTCTCAAGAGCTGGGCACCATGTTTTCTCAGGGCAACTGGGAGCAGCTACAGAGGATCGGGTGCATCTATCTTCAGGCCAGCCCTTACTCGATGCTGTGGGGCTCATGAGAATTGTGGTGGTCTCAGCTGCCTGTAGGAGTGTGCTGGACACCATCATTTGAAATCTTCAGGCCAATGGGTCTGTGTTGCTGTGAGAAAACGAAAACAGAGAAGGAGATCCATTCAATGAGGAAGTCAGCTTTTCTTATATTAGTGACAAGTGTTCAGCCACTCTCAGGATATCCTACATGATTTAGAAAATTCAGGACAATTTCCAGGTTCCATTCTAACTGTGACTTCTGGAGCATGGGAGATGAGCTTTTCATTTGTCCCATTAACTAAAAAGACATACTCTCATTTATTGCAGTATGAACCTAGCTTTGGAATGTCTATGTTTAACTCTTCTACTGGTCACTTAGAACAAGATTCTTCACACTATAACAGGAATATTAAGCTGGAAGAATTATCCACATTCATAAAAAGATATGGGGGTCCTTTTGGGAAGCAACACATTAAATTAAAAGTTGCCAGAAATGGTCCATGACAGAAGGGTAGCTCTATCCCCTCCTCTCCCAGTTATACCTGAGACTTTTGAGGAAGCAGCCAGTACTACTGGCTCCTGGAATTTACCAAGGGAAATTGTTCCCAGAAATACAAGGAAAGGATTCCACTAGTTCTCTCTTTCAAGTGGTTGCAACTCCTCAGCAGTCTCCTCCTAGGCATGAGAATAACAAAATCGCGTCTGCGATCTCACTCACACCCAGGAAAGAACCATGATTGGCCTGCACATCAACCCTTCCTCAAGGACAGTGGCCTGTCTCTGCCTTGCCTGTGCCTCTTGAAAGGGAGGCAGGCCAGGGAATAGGCCTAGAGGGGATGTGACTCTTGCGACCTTTGATTTATCTAGGAATGGTGGGCCCAGCCTTCTCTGCCCTGATAAACTGCTAGACCGGTTTTACTCCTGTCCCTTCAAAGGCCATGGAAAGGAAGTAGTCTCATGAATTTGTCATCAACCAAGTATTCCACCTCCAAATAGATATCCTTCTCAAGGAAATTCTTCCGCACAGTTATGGAACTTGGGAGGCAGCTCTCGGACCCACCTTTTCTCAGAACCCTGAATCCCAAGTATTCTTGAGGTGCTCTCTTACGTCTGGGGCTCTCACCTCTTGTACAGTCTGGCCCACAGCAGTTTCCTCTTGCAATGAGTCTCCTTTCCTCAGTTGTGGTGCTGGAGATGATAAACTGGTGTTCACTGCTCTTTAGTTTATGTGAGGAAATCTTGCTCTTCTGTGTGGTATGATCAGCCTTCTTCTCCCTCCTTCTCGGGAGAGCAGTAGATCGTGTTAAAAGTGAGTGTCTGCTCCTACTAGGGGTGTGGTGGTAGTGGTGGGGGTGGAGATATGCATAAAGAAAGGTAGGTACTATGCCTGGATGGCAAAGGTGAATCCCTCTCAGTAGAGTCTGGCCAGCTTCACTTCCTCCCTTTTAGGGGCTGGGGGAAAAAAAAATCTGTTTACTGGCACAAGGTGGTTTTCGTGCCAAAATATTTTTCTTACTGGAATGTAGATGTTGTCTTCTTGATCTTCTTCTTCTTCTTTTTCTTGTTCTTCTTGCTCTGTAGGAAAGCCATGGCAAGATGGAAAGCATGGCAGCTAAAGCCCTCCTCAATCCCGTGCTCCACATGCTTCTGAAGGACCTCTAAGCTGGGGAAGATCCGGCAGCAGCCCATGCACTTGAAGTCATTGTCCACGGCCACCGGGGGTTCAGGAACGTTGGCACTAGAACATTTCCCCAGAGCTGTAGGCTCTGCTGAAGTGCCAGCCTCCTCCTCTTTCTCTTGAGCTTCGACAGCAAAACTGGTCTCACTCTCAGTTGGGAGTTCCTTCGTAACCACAGGAGAGAGGCTGACTGGTGTGTGGATCTCTTCAGGAAAGCTCATCTCTTCTTTCTTGGGGGGGTCCAACCTTTCCTCTGTATCTAAGACAGCTGTACTCCTTTTTCTTGGGACAGCAAAGTAGTAAATTTTTGTGATCGTTTCCTCTATTACACGCACTGGGGGCTTATTATTATTATCCAAAGGAGGTGGAAAGGGAGACTCCCATTGCTCCCTGTTCTGGGATAAAGATACCAAAGGGTATCCAAGAGAAGAAACACTTTTCTGTACTTGACTGACTCCTAGGAAAGAAAATTTCAAACATAAGAATACCAGAATAAGTGTGTGAAATCTGTAGGAATTAAGGTGGCCATGAGAATATTCCTCTGTGAGAGCATGTGGAGTGGATGTACATATATATATGTGATACTTCAGAATTTTGTGTGTGCTGTGTTTCATTTGAGGTGTGTAAATGGTATAACTATGTGGGAACGAGGGTGTGGTATGTCTCGTGGAGTTGTATGTATGTTCTCGGACATATCTGGTGAGTGTTTTAGATGTTCATAAAAGGAGCTGGTGAATGTGTGTGTGTGTGTG
>NC_060273.1:94090274-94093346 GCF_021613505.1 Equus quagga | reverse complement strand
GCCACATGGATTAGAGAGATTGCATACGAAAGTGCATTCCCTTCAAGGCGTATGAGTTGTCTAGAGTTTGACCTAGCGTGAGGGAGTTAAAAGACGTTATCGGTTTGAAGAGATGTGAATTATTTATGGGATTAGTGTGGAAATGCGTAAGGCTGAGGATGATTGTGTGAAGGAATGAAGGTGTAAGTGTGTACCTACGTAACACTACTAGAGAACAGAAAAGATAGGCAGGAAAGGAAGGCGTGTGTATTTGAGAGAAAAAAATGAAAGGAAGAAGAAATGGAACCGTACCTGCTATGAAGGAGTATAGATGTGTAAGCGTGTGTTAGGCTATGAGCTCGTGCTGATCTGAGGGGGAAGGTTCTGATTAAATTCCCATATGCATGTCAGCACTGCCCACTCTCTCTCCCACAGCTGTCCCATATAACAGAAGTTTGTACTGAAGACATTTGTCCTATCTCTGAAGGCACACTCCCCATTTGTCCCTCTACAGAGGTTTTAGTCCTAGTCCCTCCGCCTGAAGCCCTTTCCTGTTTTTGAGGATAAAGTAAAATAAGTAGGGATTGGGCTGAGAGGCACACTGTACCTCCTGTCCAAGCTCAGATCCTACCTTTATATCTTCGTTACCATCTTCATTAGCAGCAAGAAGTTTGCCTGCAGAGGTGGCACAGGAAAAATATTCTGATGCAGAGGACTTTTCTCCTGTTTTCGTACTCAACAGTGGGACCACCTCACATGGCCCAGGCTGAGAAGCATCCTCTTGAGTGTTCCAGAATCCTGGGGAATGTAATAAAAACACAAAACATTGACATGTGGAATTTTCTAGGTTCTGCGTTCATTCAAAAAAGACGTGTTGAGTGGATAGTATGTTAGGCATCATTACTACCAATGAGACTTGCTTTCATAGAAGTTAAGGTGACTTTCCCATTTGAAACTCTAAAATACTAAGCTGATTTTCCCACGTGAAACTCCATTTATCCAAAATTTAAGTAAGCAACAATTATTAAAATTGTGTGTGTGGAGGATGTCACTGATATCTGGTATCTTGTATGTGATATTTCTGGAAATGTATACAGAATATTGGAAACTTAAACCATACCTGAAATACAGTATGCAGTCACTGAAGGTTGGATATTATTATCTTAATTGTCCTCATGAGAAATTGTGTAATTAAGGGATGTAGGGTGAACATTTTAAGAATTCTGATGTACATCTATTTATTTATATTGATATCTATATTGATATAGATATATTTATATAGAGTGATAGATGTAAATATAGATAGAGATATATATAGATGTACGGATACAAATAAAAGTTTTTCCAAACTTCCTTAGGAACTAGCGATGGTGCTGGAGATATTCGAATGAAGAGTTCACAGACTTGCCCAGACTCCTCTTCTGAAAATGTATTTCGACATTTCTCTAAGATTTTTAAACTTCCCATTAATATCCTTTAAGAGTCTAATCCAAAGGAGTCAGGGGTGCTCACAGGGTACATTGCTGCCCATTGATTAGAAACAGACACCCTGGGAAGTCTTTGACAGAAGGGAAAAAAGTGAAAAGTAATTGTAATGAGTTCCTGTTGATGGTAGAGAAACAGAGACTTAGACTCTCAAATAAGAGGAGAGGAGAGAAGATTATGACAGGGCCCAGAGTACACCTTTCTATCTGTGTCTAAACAGAGATGTTGAGCTTAATTTCTACAGGTGTACTCAGATCCCACTGCCCTATCCGCCTAGACTTTAGCTGCTCTTCCTTTCTCCTTACCAATGTTAGAGATATTGTAAAAGTTTGAGAAACTGGAGTAGCATGAGAAGTATTCCGATTCAGAGGATCTGTATCTTTCCTCCAGACCATGTTGTCGTCCTCAAAAGAATACTCATATTCAGGATTATATTTGTGGAGGTTTAAGACTCCTAGAAAATGGAATAAAAGTCATAAAAACAGCACGTTCCATTCTCCTACACTGTTCTGCACAACCTATTCCACTCAGCCCCGGCCCCATGGACATACTTATTTTGTTCTGAACACTTATCTTTAGCTTTGGCAGACAATTGGCATATTTCAGTATTCTGTGCTGCTATCTGGATGTCGCCATCAAGGTTGCTCATGCTTACACACTTTGGTGAAGATTTTTGGTACCATTTGCCTTGCTCTACATCTTTGACACTTTATCCCCTGTATCCCACCTCTGAGATTCACAATCTCTGATTCAGAGGAAACAATTGGAAAATTTTTATTTTTGAAGAAATAAACTATTGATTATAATTATGTCACTGTCCCTGTCTCAAGGTTAACCAGGCTCATGGCTCATTATTTAACTGTTTAAGATTATCATCATCTCTCACGAATGCTTCCGGTAGATGTATTATGCACATTTGTAGCAAAGGAGCTCAGTTCTAACTCTAGGCGTTGCCCCACCACCCCACCTGATTCCTCCTCAGCCCCTCCTCTCCCACACACCCATGCCACTGTGAACGAACGTGCCTAAAGAAGACACAGAGGTCACGTCGTCTGAGTCTGAATCCTTTGCCCTCGGAAGGGTTCTTTGGGGCAACCCAGACGGTCCAGGCTGCTCATCGTCTTCAACTGAGTCTAAGACTTCTGGAAAAGACAAGGAAAATCAGATATATGATATCTTGTGCCTTCACCAAACATTCAAAGAATACCACATACAATAACACACATGGCATCTATCCTCAGGAAGATCACGGTCTAGATTCTGTTCAAAGCTCCAACATCCAGGTCTACAAAAATATTTGTTGGAATGGTGTTTCTGATTACGTATGAGGAGCCTGTGTTGTTTTCTACAGTGTATCAGAGCCTCAAATTCTGGCCTGGTACATAGTAAGGTGCCAGTATTGACTATAAGAATAAATTTGGAGTATGTATGCAGGTCAAGCAGCTCAGTTCGTCAGCTGTGCACGATCATTTGAATGTCCTGCTGCTTCTTGGGAGAGTTAGATTTTACTGGAAAGAGTGCAATGATTTCCATTTCTGGTCCCCTGCCTCCTCTTCAAGACGCCTGCTATTGTGGACCCTCACACTAAGGCCTCTGTTGCCAGAGCTC
>NC_060273.1:94086583-94090264 GCF_021613505.1 Equus quagga | reverse complement strand
CACGAAAGTGTTCCAGACTGACTATGTGAAGGATAGATAGAATAGAGATCATGTGAACTCCAAGATTGTGGAGTTATGTGAAGGCACTAAGGGAGTGGGAACAGAGAAGAGTTCTAGAAGATGTTATATGATTGTGATGGCTTCACACATTGTTTAATGAAACATGGAGTCTGACAAGAGTCGGATTATTTGTGCAAATTAGAGATTGCGGTATTGGAAAAATTGAGCTTATAGAAAGCAAATTGGAGGAATGCATATGCTGCAAAATAAGGGCATGGAGGTTTAATATGTGAGGATACGAGCTTATGCGTGTGTCTGAGAGTATAAGGAAATGGGAGCAGGGAATGGAGAATGAAGGGATGAGTCTTTATGGAGGGAAAAGTATGAGCATATGGTGCTGAGTCTAGCTGTGGGTGTGATGGAGTAAATATCCACCTGTCTTTATGAGGGTAGAAGGTTGTGGGAGGCAGGAAGTTCAGAAATCTCTTTCAAATCTCTGTCCCTTCTTTACCCATGAGAGAACATACACTAAAGTACTTTGTTCTCCTCTTGAACACAAAACTGGAATCTACTAGGTCCTCCTTAGATGCTTTATACTAGATCTTTCTGGTCCATTTCAAACTGTTGTCAGAGATTTGCCCACACTGTGACCAACACATTTCATTACCTCAGGTACTGATTGAGTTAGTCTTCCCATTTCTCTGACAAGTCTGCCATTTCATTAGTCCTCCACCTTCTCAAACATTGCCCTGTTCTGTTGTTCCTGCACTTTTAGACTCTTGTCCTTTCTGAGATCTCTCTTGACTCTTAACGTTTTCTTTTATACAGATGCAGTGAATACCTCCTAGGGGAAAAGGTGACCTTGTCTTCTTGGTGTAGTCTGGCCATGGCCTTGTCCCAGCTTATATCTCCTATCTATCAACTTGTGGACAGGAAATCTCAGCCAGCTCTCTCAGCTATGCTTAATACTACACTTCCCCACCCCACCTCCAGTTGAGATGTCTCCGCTTACGAGTATTCTTGTTGGCAAAGAAGAGGCTGTATAAATATTGTAAGATAGATAATTTTTTCTCCCCTGGCTGGGGAAGAAGAGCAGGCTGTGGAGTATCCTTTTGTTTCTTCAAGATTTCTGTTAAATCGAATGGAAATCAATGAGATATATACAATTTTTCATCCATTCAGTATATTTTGATTGCTCAATCTGTGCTAGATACGCATGGAAACTGCAGTCTCTTTTCCAGCAAAACCTCTAAAATATAAGCATTCAGTAATTTTTAATTTTTCCCAAGTGGGGATGGCCAGGTGAATATGTGTATGTTGTCTTTATGGAGCTGCTTGCAGCGTGTCTTGGAACTGTGCTGTCACAAAAAGCGCAGTCAATATAAGATAATTTAATATTTGTTTACCTGACTATGCATATGTCATTATGTTTAACACATTCATTTTCGCTGATCTAGGCTGAACATGGCCTTCCTGAAGATGGCCATAGCTTATCCCCAGAACCTGTGAATATTATCTTATAAGGTCAAAGGCACTTTGTAAATGTGATTAAATTGAGAATCCTGAGACAGGGAGATTATTTTGGATTATATGGGTGGGTCTTAAATGTGATCCCAAGGATATTTACAAGAGGAAGGCAACCAAAGCCAAAAGAAGCAGTAATAGATGTGACAATGGAAGCAAGAATTTGGAACGAGAAGGTAAAGAGGCTGCCAACCAAGAAGTGCACGAGACCCCTAGAAGCTAGCAGAGTCCCGGGGTCGATTCTCCACTGGAGTCTCCACCAGGAACCCGACTTACCAGTACAGAACCTTGACTTTAGCCCCCGCCCCACCATATGGCATACTTTGGACTTCTGACCTCCAGAGCTATAACGGAATAAATGTGTGTTTTCTTAAGTCACTAAGTTTATGGTAATTTCCTACAGCATTTTATAGCTAATAAGGAAATATACTAACCTTAGACTAAGGATCTCCATATATTTGAAATTAAATGGGGCTTTCCAAATGAGGAGGCTCTATTCACCCTATTTCCCTTCTTTCCTGAGTGCAGAGCTGCTTGTTTCAGTTAGTGGTGCTACCCACTCTTTGTGCGAAATAAGGAACTTGGAACATTTGAACTCTCAGTCACTCTCTTACACATTATTGTCATGCAACACTTTAGTCACACCTGTTTTGTTGGTCAGTTCCAATTTAGTGATTGTGATTTTTGGCGTTTAATCAGCAAAGCCTAGTTATATTCAATCACAGCATTACCAATTTCTTAGGTTACCTTTTGTTTCTGACTATCATATTTCCTCTCTATTTCATTTTTCTAAATAGATTCTTTCTGGGTGTATTTTTAAATTTTAGTTTTTCTGGGTTTTCTCCAAAAAATTTCTCTGTTTCACTCTATTCTCATAGGATGGTGACTGTTCTTTATCTTCAGCATACTATTTCAAATTGACATTAGGTTTCTACAACTGCTATTGAGAAGTTTACTGTCTGACAAATCATCATTCCTGTGAAAGCATTCTGTGTTTCTCTCTAGTTCCTTTAAGGTCTTTATTATTGGAGTTCTGAATTTGGGGATTAGTGTACCTTTGTGTGGATTTATTTTTATCTACTCCATAATGCACTTCCTAAGAATGTTTCCTGATTCTAAGGATTCACGTCTCCCATCACTTCTGAAAAATTCTTAGCCATTATCTCTTTGATTATCTGTCTTATTTTCTTTGTTTTTATCTTATGAAACCTCAAGTTGGCATGCATTATATTTTGAAATTTTAGCCTCATTTATCATAATCCCTGTTTCATGTTTCCCATGTATTTCTTTCTCTGATTTATATTGTAGCTAATTCTTTAACTCTATCTTCCAGTTCATGGCTTTTCTTTTCATCTATGTCTAATTTGCTATTTAACCATCCACATTTATATAATTTCTAAGACAATATTTTTCACATCTCAAACTACTTTTCGGTTCTTAATTTATTCTTTTCTTGCCAGTGTTTTCTGTTTTTACATCTTTAACTATTTTAAAAATTATTTACCTTCTCTACAACATTATTCAATTAAATCATCTTCTTCAGAGTTAAAACTGGCTGTTTGTTGTGTTTGCAGAATCTAACTTATAGTTATATGTTGTAGTTTTACATTGTGCGCTCGTTTTGCCAACTCGTTATCCATATGACTCTTCAACATGATTGACCGACAGTCCCACGTTCTTTTACATTTTCTGCTGTCAGACATTACTGGATTACAACTAGCTATGTTTTAATTTTACATTAATTCTTCACTGTTAAGTTTAACTGACAACACAGCAATTATGAACAAGGTGCCTACAAATTCTACCTCTTCCCCAATAAATGCATTTTTCCAAAATGTATGCACAGAGCTCCTCCTTAAAACGCAAAAAGCTGAAAAACATTTGTAATGAGTTCCTGTTGATGGTACAGAAACGGAGACCTCGACGCCCAAATAAGAAGAGAGAAGAGAAGATTACGACTGGGCCCAAGGTACAGTTTTCTACCAGTGGCTAAGCAGAGATGCTGAGCTGCATTTCCACAGGTGTGCTCAGATCCCACTGCCCTGATCTGCCTAGACTTTGGCTGCGTTTACTTTATCCTTACCAGTGTTAGAGACATTGTAAAAATTTGAGAAACTAGAGTAGCATGAGAAGTATTCTGATTCAGAGGATCTGTCT
>NC_060273.1:94078521-94086573 GCF_021613505.1 Equus quagga | reverse complement strand
TATATCCCACCTCTCAGAGATTCACAATCTCCAAGGAAACAATTGGTAAATTTTCATTTTTGAAGAAATACACTATTGATTATAAGTATGCCACTGTCCCTGTCTCAAGGTTAACCAGGCTCGTAGCTCATTATTTAACTGTTTAAGATTATCGTCATGTCTCATGAATGCTTCTGGTAGATGTATTACGCACATTTGCAGAAAAATGGTATAGTGAATGTGATGTGCTTCACATGTGTAAACTCATAACATGTTGGTTAAAACTAGGTTAGGGTTAATGTGTGATTCTTTTGGTTTGGAAATCTGAATATGGAGTGAGTTTTGTTTGAATGAGGATGTTATGTGTTCTTTGTGTCTGTGTGTTAGTTCAGCACATACCTATGTGTCTAGATTACATGTCTTATATTTATAGATTTGTGTGTTTTACATATTTTAATGTGGTTTAGATGTGCAATGTTATTATTGTAAATACTCGCTTTGAGACTAGTCAAATTAGTTTGTTTGTAAAGTATAAGGGAATAATGAGAGAACACAAAGATGTGAAAAATCAAAGGATGTAAGACAAAGAATACATGAGCTTTCAGAATACGGAACTTTGTGAAGAGCCAAATAAATGAAGAAAGTGTATGGCCAAGTGTATAGTAACATACAAGTAGAAAATTGCATCAGATGAAACAAGTATGAATGATTGAGTTCTGAAGGGGTCAAGAGATAGAATATTGACACTAAGGCCTCACGACTTAACTGTTAGGCATTCACCAAATTGTTTCGGTACTGGGCAGCTTTGTATTGACTACTGGGCAGAATCACTCAGCTCTTCTCTGGGCTCTGCCTACATCCCAACTTCCCTCTGCATTCTATTAAGCCGTCCCTCCTTACCAGCACCAGCCAGCTTGTCTACAGAAGAGACGCCGGGGAAGTATTCTGAAGGAGAAGAATCCTTTGCTTCCTGGTCTTGAGTTGGGACCACTCTATCGTGTCTAGGCTGCAGAGCATATTCTTGTAAACTCAACGTTTCTAAAAAGTTAAATAAAAATAAAAGAGATGTGATCTATGTTGGGTGTTTGTGTATTTATCCATCCATTAAACAAACAATCAGAATCTACTATGTGACATGTTCAGTGAATACACATGGCCTCCATCTCCATGGATAGCATAAGATGATTCCTATGAAAATTATAAATAGACAGTAATATTTATTGTGTCAATATATATCATGAGTGACTGGGTTTGCACAAGGTGTGTTCTTTGTAAATGGAGCAGAGACTGCTAGCTGCCTCCTTTCTACCTGGACATACAACTAGATTATATTAGTTCCCATGTAGGTAGTTCTAACCATGGGATTAAGTTTTCAACAATGGAAAATAAGTGGAAAGCACATGAGCCACTTCCAAGCATAACTGTACAGACCTCTGTGCCCCTCAATGCTCTTTTCTTTTCTAGCTGACTGGGGTGTTGATATCTATTTGAAAGCTGCATGTTAATGATAAGAAAGTTTTCATCAGTCCAAGCCCATGAAGTAAGTCATGGAGGAGACTTGCCCTATTGGCCTGCACCTAGACTCTGATTTGTTACATAAACAATAAATAGATTCATCTGCGTATGAGTTACTAAGCCTAATCTAACTACTGAAGTAGGGATGTAATGTGTTTTTGAGAGGCAAATAATTGGACCTACTACATAGCTAGTGTGCAGTTATGTTAGATATTAATATCTCTGTTCCCCTGGCT
Organism: Equus quagga; assembly: GCF_021613505.1. Lineage (NCBI taxonomy): Eukaryota > Metazoa > Chordata > Mammalia > Perissodactyla > Equidae > Equus > Equus quagga. The sequence continues at coordinate 94,084,843 of NC_060273.1, read as the reverse complement.
TATTTATGTTCTATATATGTGTATATGTGAATAGGTGTGAGTGTATGTTTTACTTGTCTTACAATTTACACTCAAATACATCTCTCTGAACATGCAGTAACTCTATTGAAGGTGAAATGAAGACAGATTCCCTCTGCAGGCCTCTCTCCAAGGACCCACTGGAGTATGCAGAAATGTCAAACATTGTTGGAAATATCAAGTTCTCTTCAGGAGTATGAGCCATCGCTTGGAACTTTGGGGTTGGCTCCAATCTGTCTCCCTCCCACCACTGAACAATGATTCTTCCTCATAGGAGTTACTGGTTGACTTTTAATCTCCACAGCAACCAGAACTATTTCAGCTTCCCATTTTCCAGAAAGAGCCAAACTTTCTCTTCAATTTTACCATCCTGGTTAAACAGTGTGTGTGTCTGTGTGTGTATCCTGTTTTTTTCTTACATTTCACATAGGAGTCTTACATTTACATCTTCATAGTCTGAGGCAAAGCAACTTCTTTTTACTCCTGAGCAAATAAATTCTTTATGACTTTATACCTTCATCCCTGAACAACCAGATTTAAGTACTTAAACATTTTTCCCAATTTTTCGGTCATCTTTACGAGCCACGCTTTCTTCTTCACTAATGGGAGGAAGTACTATTGGAAAACTTATAACAGCATCATTTGATTAACCAATGCCTTTAGGCAAAAATCAAATAAAAGGAGATACCTTTTATAAGAAAAATTATATTAATCAACCACTATGTCTGTGACACAGTAACTCAGACATGGTGTAGGTAATACAGATGCTAAGCCACAGAGACAAGGATCTGTTTAGTTGAACTTCCTCTTTAGTCTCAGATTGCCTGGGCCCTCAAAAAACTAGCATACATCTCCCGTCCTCATTGTCCCCCTTCCCCATTCTCCCTCCCTTCCTTCCCTCCACCACCACAACTAGGAATCTTCTCTCCCGTTTTCTTTACGAGGCAATGCCTGGTTACCCTGAGCTCATAGAATACGCTTAACACATACTTTTTGTCTTGTTCGCACTTTGGGGGATGTATGCATCTTCCAGGTGTTTCCTTTTTTGTTTCCGCTTCATGATTCAACTCTTTGGAGAGTGACTCAAATCAGTTACCTTTCTCTCTGAAACTCTGCTTTCAGAAAGTCATTGATTATAAAGAATCAAATTAATACATTCAAGAACAACAAACCATTTGAGAGGCTATCTCCTCACTAAATCACTGTCCTGACCAGTGCTCAGTACACCATCAGGGCTATTATGCTGCAAGCCCTCTTTAAGGCTTCAGCAGTATACTATGACCTATGGATTACATCAGTGCACTCCAGGGACCCAGCTAGTATTCAAGGACTGCAGGACTGTGACAATCCATTGACTAGGATGATGCCTTTTATCCAATGGAAATGATCATTAACTTAAATTTTTACACCTTATACTTGATATCAAAACCAGAGAACAGGTGACTTAGATTAAACAAAGGAAATTACTTTATGTGTCTAAGGTAACCACATTACTAAATCTTCTCAGTGGTGAGGATAAGGCCGTGCTTGAGAGAACTTGGCTTAGAATCATGCCTGTCTCATAGAAAACAGTAAGAGTTATATCTTATTAATAGTGCTGTTTAACTTATGTACAAATGTAAGTTATATGTGAGGTGTATATTGGTAAATAGGTATGGATTTGAGAAGATCTCATAATTCCATACAACTCTAACATTTATTGAATTTCCCCCACTATTGAGAACAGTCTTATGTATTTTTAAAACAAGCCATTGTTTCTCTTGCCACTCTTTCTCTTGTCACTTCTCAAGCAATTTGGGAAAAGAGGAAGCCCCTGGCTTTCCAGCCCCAGCCCTCATCATGAATCCTGTCTTGGTCAAGCCCAAAGGTCTCATTCTTTATGCTTCTGGTCCAGGCCCCAGTCTAAATCTTCTGGAAACAGCTGGGCTCTGTATGGGGTTTGAACTCTGAGGTTAGCTCCGTTCTACCTCCTAAATACCACTGAATACACCTCCACCCTTAGGAGCAATATGTATTTACTTCCAACCTTAGCAGTTATATTAGAACCAGGCCATGATCTAGTCTCCTTCAATTTCCTTTACCCCCAACAGCCCCTGTCTTTGAGTGTTCCCCCCAATACCATGGGCTCAGTCTCTCACAACCACTAAATGATAGGCACATTTATCAAGAAATTCTCAGCCTTGTTAGCTATCAGAAAAAGAAAAAACAAGGTTAGATACTATTTCACGTCTCTCAAATGATAAAATTAGATCAAACCTTACAAACGGTTAGAAGGATATGTGAAAAACGGACTTAAATGATCTAATAAAGACCATGATGTAAAATGAAGTATTGATCTATGTAGCCATGTTGAAGATCAATTAGCCTACATTTTGTAAAATTAAATAAGCATGTAGCCTATGACCATAGAACCACACAACATAAAAGGGTCTTTACAAGGATGACAGTCATAGCATCATTATACTAACAGGGAGTTGGAATTTTAGTTTAGTTTCCAACCCAAGAAGAATGGATAAGCAAAATGTAGTAGGTGCATGCTATAGAATGAATTTCCAAGGATAGAAGTCAAGTTCATTAAAATATATGCCTACAGGGAGGAGCATCACGAAGGCACGGGTGATCTGAGATAAAAAGAAAATATAATTCAATGAAATAAGCATAAGTGATTCCTTAACCAGGCTAATGAACAAGAATTATTAACTCAATACTCCGTAACTAAAAAAAACACCTCTCCCAAAAATAAAATGGCTCAAATTAGGTCTAAATGTAAGAGAAAGGATTATTCTAAAGATCCCTTATTGTGTTAGTTTCCTCTTGCTGCTATAGCAAATTACCACAAATTTAGTTGCTTAAAATATAAATTTATTATCTTGTAGTTCTGCAGGTCAGAATTCCATTATGGGTCTTAATGGCCTAAAATCAAGGTGTCCTCAGGATTGGTTCTGCCTGGCGGCTCGAGGCGAAAATCCATTCTAGAGGCTAACTACAATCCTTGACTCTTGTTCCTTCCTTCATCTTCAAAACTCCTCACTTCAACTTCTGCTTCCATAGTCATATCTCTGCTCTATTACTCTTCTCCCTCCCTCTCACAAAGATTCTTGTGATTCCATCAGCCCCACACAGGCAATCCAGGATTATCTTCCCATTTCAAACTCCTTAACTTAATCCCATCTGCAATGGCTCTGTTGACACTTTGACACTTATGGTAACATTCACAGAATCTGGGGATGAGGAGGTTGACACCTTTTTTGAGGGGGGTGGGGAAAAGTGAATTTTTCAGCTCCCACACCAAGACAAAAACAGAGTGGCAGAGTAAACTCACCTATAGTAAAATAGAGTAGGCTGAGAAGAGAAACCCAAATTAAACAAGAGCAACAAGAAAAAAAGGGCACAGCAACTATGTAAACATATTGAGTACAACAAAGGAGAATGAAATAAAGAAACAAAAGATATAGTTTGAAATTAAACATAAGAAATAGAAGAGCAACTACATGAGAATTCTTCATGGTACAGAATTTAGGCAACTAGGTTCAATAAAACAGGAGCTCCAAGACAAAACGACGAGTCAAGGCAAAGAAATAAAAATGGAGAATTTAGAGCTGAGAAAAAAAAATACGACTCTGAACAACGTCAAAATGGACTAAATAAACAAATTAGAACCAGAAGAAAACATAAAACTTCAAACTGAAAAACTGATATATAGATTTGAGATGAGTGTAAAGGGAAAAGATAAATACGTAACTAATTAGAAGACACTAGATCAAAAAAAAAGAAAGGCCAAATGATGTAACACAATAATAAAGAGGTTAACAAGTAAACCAGACAATTATTCAAGATAAACACAGTGAAATATTCCTTGGATGCAGGAAGAACTGAAACCATAAATGAAAATGGGACATATTTTTTCAAGAAAAAAAAGACAGAGGACAACTTATAGAAATTCACAACGCCCACTTACACTTTTTTATCTTAAAGGATAAAACAAACAAATGAAATTCTTCAGATATCCTAAGAGAAGAAGAAAGTCACTTATAAGTACTGAACATTAAACTAGCTTTACCCTTTTATAAAGCAACATCTACTGTTTGAAAACAGAGTAGTAGCTGCAGATATTGATAAAAAGGTGTGATACCACAATAGGATTAGCGGCCAAGTTGTTTTCAAGTGTTAAAGCAAGTGGCAGACATTGTCAAATGTGTGCCAAAAATTTTTCAGGGAATATGTGTGTTATAAGAGCCATTCTTGAAAAAGTCACAACTCTGTAATAGAGCCAACTCAAAAAAGAATGAAAATGCCATGAAATGACAAATTTAACACTCCACGCCAAAGGACAGTAAAATACTGGCAGCAAACAGCAGGGCCCTGAGGATAGAGGTGGGAGTGGGGTGGAAACTGACTGACCCAATATATTATACCATTTCCTATGAAGAAATTTGGGTTCCAGGCCTCTAAGCACTGGTGCAGGTCTACAGCTGCAGACCTGCTGTCATCCTGTTCTGTCTCACCAGGCCCTCCAGCACTATCTAAATTCCCGTGGTACCTCTGCGTGATGTTTCTTATCTCTGTTCTTGATCAATCTGCTCCTCCTGTCTTGAAAACTCATACAACATCTCGGGCTTAATTGTTACTGCACTTAGTACAGTAAAGTTTTCCAGGTCAGGAATTTCGAAACATGCATCTCTGTATACTCAGTCTAGCACAGTAGTGAGCGCTCAGTATCCTCTCTGAAGTAAAAAAAGCCAGACATAGGTAATCATAAAATTTTAAGAGCAAACAGAGTTCTCGATAGTATGGCATCCATGAACCTTACCCGAAAATGCATCCAAAAAATTAACTTGACAATGAAATCCAGCCAACCAAGAGATGATTAAAAAAAAAAAAAAATTCCTCATATACCATGAATATGGTAAAATGTCTAGGGAAGAGCACTGAATCCATTTAAATGCAAAAATAAAACAAAAGTGCAGAGATTATGATTATAAAAGAGAATGTAGGTTTTAAACACTTTTAGAAAGCAGAAATTGCTACAAAAACTAGGAGATAGGGAGAGAGAAAGTGGGTAAAAAGGTGTTAATTTCATCATTAATGGCAGAATTGAATTGATACTACTTAAAAATGAAACTTAAAATTATACCCCCTCACTATTTTTCTTATCTTTATTCTTAACCATAAGGGGTATTTTAAGTATTAATAAACTAATGTTTATGAAACATTTAAAGTTCAACATTCTTAGCTTCATTCCTGTTCCATTTTTTCTGATAAATTCAAGTATAATTAAATTTAATATTTTAATCAAATAATTATGGTATGATTCAGTTTCTGTAAAATATGTTTTGTTTCTCTTTCTACCTATCCACTCATTTATTCATCCGTCCATCATCCATCCCCCCATCCATTTATCCCTCTATTTGTACATAGGCATAGATGTGTATATTCAACTACAATGATATCCAGCTAATGTTGAAAATGGTTACAATTAAGTAATTTGCAGTAATTTTTAAGCTTAAAATTTTTAAGAACTTTTGAGTTTCCATTTTAATATATATTACTTAATGACACTAAATTTGTGCTAATTTTTTTATAAAGATTTTATTTTTTTCCTTTTTCTCCCCAAAGCCCCCCAGTACATAGTTGTATATTCTTTGTTGTGGGTCCTTCTAGTTGTGGCATGTGGGACGCTGCCTCAGCGTGGTTTGATGAGCACTGCCATGTCCGCGCCCAGGATTCGAACCAACGAAACACTGGACCGCCTGCAGTGGAGCGTGCAAACTTAACCACTCGGCCACGGGGCCAGCCCCAATTTGTGCTAAATTGTAAAGAAAATAACATAAATCTGGGGAAAATATTTTGAAAAGTTTGGATAATCAGTTCTGCATTCCTTTCTCTGAGTACCTCTTCTTTTTAAAGTACTTTTACTTAATAATGTCATCACATCCTTGAAAGTTTCTGAATCTTGAAGGAGTATAAGAGTCTTGATAAACACTTTTATGTAATTGTCCTCTTACAAATACAAGGTGGAATTTATGTGCTAACCAATTAGATTATAATTATGTAAAATATCATCCAAAAATGATCAACGAAAGCAAAGAAACACATTCAACAACAGTAGTGACCTACTCAGTCTGGTAAACTTCCAATGATAGTGAAATGCACATGAATACAATTATATAACTTATGACTGCTCTATGAGGTACCCTGTCCTAAAGACATCCTCACAGGTCAAGGTGTTTTATTTTATTTTTTTTAACATACACCCTGTAACATTTAATAGCAACTCAGGCTATGGCATAAACTCTTCTAAATG